>NC_090272.1:239865692-240165692 GCF_040414725.1 Anabrus simplex | reverse complement strand
GTAGGACAGGAGAAGTATTTGATTCCAGGTCGTGACTCACCCTGTACTTAATATTGGTATGGCACGCACTCACTGTGCAATGTACGACCTGCGTAGTCAATTTCTAGAGATGAACACTTGTCGATGCAAACATAATCCTTTCACTTGAACTACGTACTTCATCTCATGGTAGCTGCCATACTGAACATAAGGGATCAGGTACAGAGCACTGGCATTCCGCGCTAATGTGAGTGGCTTTGATTCTGGCACAGTCTGGTGTTATTTGAAGGTGCTACAATGGGCCAGACTCGTGTCGGTATGTTTACTGGCACGTAAAAGTCGTGTACGGGGCAAAATTCCAGCATCTCCGTATCTCCAAAACCAAAAAATTTATTAGTGGGACAATAATAATAATAATAATAATAATAATAATAATAATAATAATAATAATAATAATAATAATAATAATAATAATAATAATAATAATAATAGTAATAATAATAATAATAATATTAATAATAATAATAACAATAATAATAATAATAAAATCGTTAAGGTAAATGGCATTTAGACTTTCTCACCATTTACTCCTCAGAAATTTTCCCTAATTAAAGTCGGTAAGAAGCTGACTTGTGAGTTTGGTCACCCTCCTCGTCATCATTGTGAATAGTTCTCCCTTGCCTTTTTATTCCGTTACGGACGCTTTCATTGGATCCTGTTCAACAAAACCCACATTTCGGAAACTTTGAATCATTTCCTGCCTTGTTTACTTAGTGTCCAATATTCATGACCCAAGGAATTTTGTGAATCACTGTTTAAAGGTCATGAAATATAAATGTGAAGTTAATTTAACACAGGCTACATTTCTAATCGTGAATTCATGTTGTAGAGGCGTTATATTGTTAGCTGTGAAGAAAGTCACCCATTATCTGCAACAGAATCTCAGGTTGTATTGCATGAATCACGCAAGAGGGATTTTGAGTCCTCTAAAATGTTTAGAGACTGGCTCGCCGCCAACTCGCGAACGTACGATCTTATCATGTCCATTGACTAAACACAGAGATGTTCCATATACCAGCTCTTATGTACCCGTTGTTGTTCACTATCAGAGATCTATGGAGACGTCAAATAAGAACAATATTATTTCCGATAAGTTTTAGAGGCTTAGAACATTGCAAGCCAACAATTTTTCCTTCCTGTGCGGCGATACTAGGGCATGCAGTCCTTATCCACTTTACAATTTTCTTCCCGCTATTCTTCGAGTAATCGTTCCTTCACGTTTTTCTTATCACTACGATAATCTTCCTGACAGATGGAGGTTGATGCTTATAAAACAATCATGACAGCCACCACTACGACAATTACCATAAGGACTGAAACATATGTCCACAGCAACGATGCTCACCGGTGATGGCGTTGGGAATATCTTTACTATCATATCCCGAACGTCGAAACTGTCTCTCTCTTGGATCATCATCCGAGAGGCTGCTTGAATCTTCAAGTAGCCCTATCAGGAGTTGCTTAGTTTTAAGCAAACCGCAAAACGAAAAGTGGCGCTAAAATGAGGCGTTAGTGAGGTAGTTAGCCATTGATTGTTTCACAGTACGAGCCATCAACTAGCATTCGGGAGATAGTGGGCTCGAACCCCACTGTAGGCACGCTTAAAGGTGGTCCAATCAATAAATAAATAAATAAATAAATAAATAAATAAATAAATAAATAAATAAATCAATCAATCAATCAATCAATCAATCAATCAATCAATCAATCAATCAATCAATCAATCAATCAATCAATCAATCAATCAATCAATCAATCAATCAATCAATCAATCAATCAATCAATCAATCAATCAATCAATCAATCAATCAATCAATCACCGCTGATCTGCATTTAGGGCCATCACCCAGGTGGCAGATTCTCTATATCTTGTATATCTAGTGTTTACTTTACCGGACTGTGCGTTTAAGGGCGAGTAGCTGCGAGATTGCGGGTTCGAACCCCACTGTCGACAGCCCTGAATATGGTTTTACTAATCCTACGCTTCTCTTGTCCCATTGTCACCAGAAGAGCTATCTGTGTAGATGCGACATAAAGCAAAGTGTAAGAAAAAATCTTTACTTAAATGATTGCAAAGAAATTGCAAATTTATTGAACATCCCCCTTGTTAAGTTATTCCAGTCCGTGATTCCTCTTTCTATAAACGAATATTTTGCACAATTTTTCCTTTTGAATTCCACATATAAGTTCATATTGTGATCTTTCCTGCTTCGAAAGACACTAAAACTTATTCCTCTACTGATGTCATTTCGCTCCACTGACAGCTCGGAACATACCTCGTCTTCCTTCTCGCAAGTCTTCCCAGCCCAAAGTCTGCAACAGTTTCTTAACGCTACTTTTTCTTTCCAAATCACCCATTTTCTCATTTTCACACCAGGCTGTACCTTATTAAGGACACGGTCGATTCTTTCTCATTCCTATCCCATCATCGTAATATGACCTGTCTGTGTCGGTGCGGCGTAAAGCAGACTAACCCAAGGGTGCTCCCACCCCCACCAGTACCCCAGAAGATTCCGAACACCTGTGAAAGCGACATTTTGCTCTGCGTGGGGTAAAACTGTATGAAAAACAAATAATCGGAAGTTATGTTTGAAGAATTTTTAGATTTAGCCAATATTAAGGGAAAAGTCTGACATTTCCTTGTTTTGGCCTCAGGACAGTTGATTTCTGCCATAATTTGGTAGCCTGTTATTCCTGGACAGATCTTAATGCCTCGCGCCGTCACGTCAGCTGTTCATAGCTACACGCAACACGTTCATTCGAATGTACAAGTTCTCAGATATCACGTGAAAATCGTCGTACCTGTGGACGAGAATTGAGATGATTATGAATTGCATAGTGGAGTTCAAACTATACAACACATTATATAAAACGTATACAAATATCTATCACAAAATTCTCAGTGGTATGCCGAATGGATTTTAGAATCATACACTTCAATTATTAATTTTTAATAATCTTTGCATGTTTATGTTTTTTAATAATGAATTTAGGGCTCCAGGTCCTCCCTCATACTTAAATAATTTACAGTAGAATGTTACAGTAAGTGTAAAAAGCCATTTAGAATAACTCTCAACACACACAAAATAAGAAGTGTTTTATGATCAAGTATTCATTCCATTAGTCAAATTGCTAATGTACTAACATTTATGAATATTAATTACCTAATTCACATACGTGAAGCCACACTCACCCTCACACATACGCATGCACGCACATAGAGGCACACATTATAATTCACTCTCCATGATTCATATTGCAGGTTTATAATGTATATCCTGTTTGAAGAATTAATGTAATGAAACTTTAAAAAATCATGTTACTGTTGGTACTTGCAAGTGAATTCTGTAATCAGGTTCCCGTCACGTAAGTGAGCTACTATAGGTAGATAATTAAAAATAATTGCATTTTGAGGACACATAATGGGAAGATTTCTAAGTTGAGGATGTGAAGACCAATTCGATGACTCCCGAGTTCTTTAAATTTCAGAAAGGAAATATGATTATTTTGAGGCGTAAAACGTAAGTCATAGTCTAGAGAAACTTTTAATCTGATGCAAGAGTTCATGTTCGGTTGTACCTCCCTAATTTGATATTAGTTGGCCCAATGAAAATAGAGCCACAGTAATACAATATCGAAGATATTCATATTCATTGGAAAGAGGTTGAAATGCACCATTAGGAGGATGTATTGAGGCATATACACTTTTATAATATGGAACTGATATGTACACTGTATATCCTAATTTATAATGACTAGACGCCGAAGTTTTAGGCTCTATTGTGTTAGAAAGAAAACTAATTTGGCTTGCGTCCATTAGATAGTGGGTTCGAATCCCACTGTTGGCAGCCCTGAAGATTGTTTTCCGTGGTTTCCAATTTTCACACCAGGCAAATGCTGGGGCTGAACCTTAATTAAAGCCACGGCCGCTTCCTTCCCACTCCTAGCCCTTTCCTATCCCATCGTCGCCATAAGACCTATCTGTATCGGTGCGCCGTAAAGCCGGTAGCAAAAAGCAAATTAATTTGGTTGTTAGGAAGTGTCGTCTACGTCGTTCTTCCGCTATGTAACATGATGAGCCGTACCCCTAGTCATCATGCAACGCTCGTACCATAGCCGTTGTACAGGCAGTGTATGTACATGTTTCTCGCTTCAGTAACTTTGCATTCCTGCCTAGAGTCCGGCTCCATGGCTAAACGGATAGCGTGCTGGCCTTTGGTCACATGGGTGTCGGGTGCGATTCACGGACAGGGTCTGAATTTTAACCATAATTGGTTAATTTCGCTGGCAGGGGGGCTGGGTGTATGTGTCGTCTTCATCATCATTTCATCCTCATCACGACGCGCAGGTCGCCTACGGCAGTCAAATTAAAAGACCTGCATCTGGCGAACCGAACATGTTCTCGGACACTCCCGGCACTAAAAGCCATACGCCATTTCATTTCATTTCTTTTACTGCCTAGAAATCCGAAGTCTAGCACTAATCTGGAGTACTTAGCGAATTTTCCAGTGCAATTTTGATACCTGATACAACTTGTTCAATTCTAAAGTTTGCACGAACTACAGGAAGAGATCGCAGAGATGACACATGTATCGACTAATTGCACTGATAGTTTACGCTCCTTCGATTGCCTCGAGCTCACACGAGAGAAGTCAGTGCGTTACCTTGGTAACGTCCATGACGTCACCACCACTCTGGAGTAGGACGTAGCTGGTCTACTCGAACTGCGGAAACCTACCAAGGTTACCACTACAGGGCTTGTGCTGAGTACACAGGGATCACCTCCCTTTAGTAGCTGTAGCGAATGAAAATAAAAGCGGAATATTTACAACCGTTAGCCTCAACTTGCAAAACTGAGAAGCTTACCAATTCGAATAGTAAAATTTTACAGCAGAAATGGAATATGCGCAGAGTATAAAACTTCAACTATAAATTCATTTTATAAATTTTATTAATATAAGGAAGAATGAATACATTATTATACAAAGTATTTATTTTAATGAGTTCAAGAATATTCAAGAAACAGAAAGGATGGATTTGGTTCCTTTTTGGCACTGAATTTCTAAATTATTACACCTAAAAGGCAGAAATATCAGGATAATAATCAGAACACACAATGATAAAATTATTTAAATGATATTCACTTAAGTTGCTCTCGGTCCCGCGGCCTGGATGTGGCTGCTCACTGGTTGCATGGATATTTTCTCCCCGTGCAGTTTGTACTTATCGGCATCAAACGTGGTTTTTAAGAACCTTATTGGCAGGGAAGTGGTCTTTTTGAAGATTTATTTCTCTTTTATATCATTCAGCTTAGTATGAACGTATGGTTTCCATAATATTCTCTAATTTGAATTTTTTGGATTTGGCACGTTTCGAAAATAAGCTTCTCAATTGTCAAACTGCTTGTGGTAGAACAATATTGTTCAAAATCCACACTTGATGTGTTCCATCCAGAAACTCATTTCCTTTCCCTACCTGTTTCTACTTTAAAAATATAAGCTATGTCAGCGGATTGGTGCCAATTACAATAGCAGTGGTAATCAAGGATTATTGCTCTATTTGCAACAACCGCCGTTCTCATCACGTATGTTCCTCGTCTTTATCAGTCTATGTTCTATTTCCTAGCTCATTGCTTGAAATCGTCAAATTCACGTGCAGTTCAGGTAGCATGAAGTACTTCTCCGAACATAACATCTGTTGTTTATTTGAACTGAAACCTTATGAGAACCGTCCTGGCTGGTTATGGATTGCCTCTCAAAGTTTCCGTGAACCCTAACGTTTCAGGCGCCACAGCTCCAAAATAATAGTCTCATTCGCAGCTTCAGTGGAGTGAATTACCATCGCCTTATATTTTGAATTCAGACAGATTTTACTTAACAGTGCAAATAATAATGTTATTTGCTTTACGTCCGAATAACTACCATTACGGTTTTCGGAGACGCACAGGTGCCGGAATTTTATCCCACAAGAGTTCTTTTTTGTGCCAGGAGATCTACTGACACGTCTTTGAGCACCTTCAAATACCACCGGACTGAGCCAGTATCAAACCTGGCAAGCTGGGGTAAAAAGGCCAGCGTCTCAACCGACTGAGCCCTCAACACGGCTTTTAACAGTACTGGGTCAGTTCACTTCACGGCCTGGGTTGCGAATCTGTTAGTTTGAATTCGAGAAATGGAGGGATCGAATCCCACTATCGGCAGGCCAGAAGGTGGTTTTCTGTGGTTTCCAATTTTAGCACCAGGCAAATGCTGGGGCTGTGCCTTAACTAAGGCCACGGTCGCTTCCTTCCCACTCCTAGCGCTTTTCTGTCCCATCGTGACCATAACACCTGTCTGTGTCGGTGTGACGTTGTATACTACTACTACTACTACTACTACTACTACTACTACTACTACTACTACTACTACTACTACTACTAATAATAATTTGGTATGATATATTTATTTCTTGTTACTTCTTACCTGAGCACTACAACAACGTACGCTTAGAAGATGAATTGTTGTGATGGCCTAGAATGGAATCCTCGTTAAGTCTCAGATTTCTCATCCTTTACCAGATGGACTAAATATGCCTTTACCATGGGATGTTGTGTTCTAGATGAACTTCTCTGGTATGAACATAATTATTCCTTACGTTCTGTTAAGGAAATGTCTCACTTGAAGCAGTTTTGTTTTTGATACGCTCTTCAATATATTTAGGAAGTTTTCAGAGAAAGTTATTGTGACATGAGAGTTTATTATAACATTTTAAGAAATGAAGCGATAATGCATTCTACTCTTAATATCCTGAGAATTCAAACCGAAATTCTATTCGATTACAGCTAAAACAACGACTGTTTAGACCGGAGATCTACGCTGCAGGTGACGTATACTGGACGAGGTATTTTATCAGAATGTTTTGGAAATTAGTGACTTTTGCATTACAAAATCAGAATTATTACTTAATTAAACGAATATTAAAAGAAAAATGTCAATGCAATTAAAGTAATCGTTTTGATATGTAATTGGGAAGAACACAGCACCGTGAGACAGCCCCCACACTTTCCTCTAATTTTGTACCAGTTCTCCGCACTTCCCCTCAGTTAACCCTGAAAGAGCCGCGTTCTTACTTGAATGTTGTCCCCAAACTCTCCACAGAAGGACAGAGTAAAACGCCTCCCGGGTGGCCAACATCTTTATGACTCCGTGGTTAGCCAGTTCGAGTCCCGTTGGAGAAAAGAACATTACCATCCGAATGTTGGCCGGCAGCATAGGAGAAGTGATGGTATACAATTCATAATTGGTGGTGGTGATCATTGTTTCAAGACGAAGTACCAATATGCAACCATCTTCCCGTAGATTGCGTGCGAAAAGCCTGGATTCAATTCCAAGTCTCTGCGGTGTGTTCAAATGGAATGAGAGGATATGATGCTTTTAATGGTCATTCGTCCGTCGGATGGATACGTTAAGCCTGAAACACACCCCTATGCAATGTCCCGACACTTTCATAGACACGCAGGTCACCTATATGCGTCAACTAGATATACCTGCACAAGGCCACATGACATCAGAAGAAGAAACGAACAACACGGATTTTTTGAACCGAACTGATAAAAAGTGAAGAACAAACCAAACCAAATCACATGACGCAACAGTCCAGAAGGGACTTGGTCTACCAAGCGTCCGCTGCTCAGCCCGAAGGCCTGCAGGTTATGAGGTGTCTTGTGGTCAGCAAGACGAATCCTCTCGGCCGTTATTCTTAGCTTTCAAAACCGGGTCGGTTATCTCACCGTCAGACAGCTTCTCAGTTGTAATCACGCAGGCTTAGTGGACCTCGAACCAGCCGTCAGGTCTAGGTAAAAATCCCTGACGAACCCGGGTAAGTGGCAGGCTATCCCTGCACCACGGGGCCGGCAAAAGCTGTTGGGGAAGAGGCATTGTACCTACACACGTCGAGTTCAGTTTGGTTCAGTTAAACTGAGTGTGTGCCGAGTCCATTGCGCTGGAAGCTGATTGAGTAAACATTTCCAACTCCCAGGGGACAGTGTCCAGAGTTTAATTATATTGTTAAAGCAGAAAACGCGTCAAACTTAAATCAAGATAAAGAGCGGAATACACATGAAGAGCAGTAGCTCTCACGCAGTTATTTAATTTGTAGGACTACTAAAAGGTATGATTGTTACTGCTCACACGTCACTCCAGCAGAGCACTGTTCACAAAGAAAATTGCCTGCAATTCTCTCCGCATGAGGTGGTGTTAAAACGACTGTGTCGCAGCGCGGCGGCGAACGAATAAGAAAAAAGCAGCAAAACTGGAAGATGACAAATCTGAGTCGTAAGGAGACCAAGACACTCATATATCAGACCATACTGCCTGGCTGCCATTTCATTCCAGAGCAGGAAGGCGTACTTGTTACTGAGCATTTCTCGAATATATTCTTATTCTTATTCTTATTCTTATTCTTATTCTTATTATTATATATTATTCGCTGGGGCCATCAAGGACCACGTTAAGTCTTGTTGCATTTGACACTGAACTTGGCCTTCTTTAGAGCCCAAATTTCCCTCATTCTTTGTGAGTGGGCCTGCTTACGCTCCTCTGTCCAAGGGACACCGTGTCTTCTCTTCGGTTGCTCGTCTCGGTTTAGCCCGTTCGTCAATATTTTCTTGCGGAAGAGATCTCTATTGAGGGCGTCTTCAGCTGAGATATGTAGCATTTGCAGGTCTTCTTTGGTATTTCTAAACCAGGGAATTGTGGTTTCGGGGTATGAATCAAAAAAGTGACAGATTTCTTTAGTTAACTTTCTTCCGTCCATTATTTTCAGATGACCATAAAATCGTGCCCGTCTTTTTCTGATTGTGTCGGTAATTTTCTCTATTTTGCTGTAGACTTCATTGTTGGATCTCTTTTGATGGGTTCCATTTCTGTACTTTGATCCCAAGATTCCTCACACAATTTTGCGTTCTCTTTTCTCCAGTTCTTCAAGGAGTCCTTTGTTGGCATTTAGAGACAGGGTTTCGGATGCGTATAGAACTACTGGCTTCAGAACTGTTTCATAGTGACGTATCTTGGTGTTTTGGGAAAGGCATTTTTTGTTGTAGATTGTGCGGGATGTTTGGTAGGCTATTTCCAGTTTGCGTACTCGCTCCTGAAGTGTTTCTTTGTCCAGTCCATTTTTCATGATGATCTCACCCAGGTATTTGAATTTGTCTACTCGGGTGATGTCCCCGTATTTCGTATGGAGTTTTGGGGGAGCCTCTTTGATGTTAGTCATTACTTCTGTTTTCTCAAACGATATCTGCAAACCAGTTTGTTCGGCAATTTCCTTAAAAATTTCAGCTTGAGCTCTAGCGGTTTCTATGTCGTTTGAGAGAACAGCAATATCATCGGCAAATGCTAAGCAGTCTGTTGCGATCCCCTTGGATTTAGTTCCTATTCTCAATGGACTGTAGTTGGTTTCCTGTAATCTCACCCGCCAGGTTCTGATGATCTTTTCAAGAACACAGTTGAAGAGTATCGGGGATAGCCCATCACCTTGTTTTGATGTCAAAGGAATGCGAGAGACATCCGTGGAACTTCACCTTGGATTTTGCATCGGTCAGGGTGGCTCTAATTAATGCCAGCAGTTTCAAATCAACTCCAAATTTATTTAAGATATTTAGCAGGACTTCCCGGTCAATGAAATCGTACGCTTTCTTAAAGTCCACAAAGACAGACGCATACCTTAGTGTACAATATCTGATGATCGTTTTGAGATTTTGGATCTGCTCAGCTGTTGAGCGACCTTTTCTGAACCCTCCTTGTTATTCACCTATTTGATGTTCGACTTGTGCTTCCAAACGCTCCAGGATGGCAAGTGATAGAATTTTGTAAGTCACGGGTAGCAAAGATATTCCTCTGTAGTTGTTGATGTTCTTCATGCTGCCTTTTTTGTGTAATGGATGGATCAAAGCTATTTTCCAATCTTCGGGTAGGGTCTCCTTGTTCCAAATTTCTTCTATTTGCTTTTGCAAGATATCAAGTGATTCCTCTGGGGCATATTTCCATAGTTCTGCTACTACTGAGTCTTCCCCCGGCGCTTTGTTATTTTTGAGACGGGCAATGTGGCGCTTGATTTCATCTCTGTCGGGTGGTCTGGAATCTGGGTACCTGAGTAAGGGTTCCTTGGTCTCAATGGCGCTTTGCGGTTTAGAGCAATTAAGTAAATTCTTGAAGTAATCTGCCAGAATACTGCAATGTTCTTCATTTGACGTCGCCAGTATGCCGTCCGTTCGCTCAAAGCATAGAGATGCTGGTTTATAGCCAGTGAGTTTGCGTTTGAAGGCTCTGTAGTACTCTTTGCTTTCATTCTTTCTAAAGTTTTGTTCTATCTTTTCAATGAGAGATTTTTCGTATTTACGTTTCTCAGTTCTGAACACCCTAGCTGCTTGGGCACGTTGGATTTTGTAGGTTTCCCAATAATTTTCTGGTTTCGTAGAGTAGTACTGTTTCCACGCATTGAGTTTTTCTTGGAGGACTGATTCGCAGGTATTATTCCACCAGGCATGCTTTTTGCATCTCTTGATTTCTGCAACGTCTTTGGCGGCCTCAACAAGGAGACTTTTGGCGTTGTTAAAGTCACAGTCATTTGGTCTACCCTTCTCCTGGAACTCCTCGACCCTTTGCCGAAGTTTATCATTGTCGAAGCGTGTGATCTGTTTAGTTGTCTTCCTTGTGTTTGCGGGAATTGGTTTGAATTTGGTAAGAGAGATATAATGATCTGAGGCCACATTGATGCCTTTCTTTACATTGACATTCATAATCTCAGGGCTATTTCTCCTGGAGATTGCAACATGATCAATTTGGAACTCTCCGAAAGCTTGGACAGGAGAAAGCCAAGTCATTTGCTTTCTGGGTAGATGGCGAAAGTGGGTCGACATGACCTGCAGGTTGTGATTTTCGCAAATGGACACCAGTCTTTTGCCGTTGGGATTGGTTCTTTTGTGAGCAGGGTAATTTCCTATAACTTTCTTGTACTTCTGTTCACGACCTAGTTGGGCATTGAAGTCACCCAAAAGAAGCTTGACATGGTGTTTGGGGATTTTGTTTAATTTTTCATCCAGTAGGTCCCAGAAATTATCAACTTCGTCTGGATCAGACTTGTTCTTATCGTTCGTAGGAGCATGTGCGTTAACTAGGCGTAGGTTTTGTTCGCGCATTTAATTGTGAGTATAGACAATCTGTCATTCACAGGTTGGAAATTTGCAACCGATTTAAGGATCTTGGTTCTAACAGCAAACGCGGCTCCAAGCATCACAGCTCCATTGAGGATTTCTCTTTGCGCTTTGCTCTTGAAAAATCGGTAGCCTTCGGATTCAAAAATCTCTTCTACTGGGTGCCTTGTTTCCTGTAGGGCCATTATGGATATTTGATTTTCGTGAAGAGCTTTGGTGAGGGTTTTCAGCTTGCCAGTTTGTGTAAGTGAATTTATGTTGAAAGTTGCTAAAAAGGTTTTAGATTTTGGCCTGAGTTTTTGACTCTTCGGGGTACACCGAGACGCTCCGACTCGTCTCTTGCATGATGTCGAGTCTCCCCCAGAATCCGAACGAGACTCGTGCGCCGTGGCGTTCACGACGAGGGATTTATCCGAAGATTTACCCCCTGGGGTATGTTTCTTGAAATGTTGTGCCATCATGCTTTTTGACTTGACTTTGCTTTGGACGGGTACTCATCCTTTTACAACTAGGGTTGTTGGCCCTAGAGGTTGCCTCAAGATGTTTTCTGGCTTCTGGTCATTTACCAGTCTTCGCCGTAACCCTGGCAAGGGACCAGTTTATTTTCACGGTGGTATTTTATTTATTATTATTATTTTTTTCTCCGTCACGGTCTTCTAGGGACGACGTGAAAATTTCAATGCTTCATCTTCTGTTGTTCCTTCTTCCTTCCTTCATCTGCTTGTCCTCTCCTCGGTCCGTTTTGACTCTGTTTTCCTTCCCTCCCGATCGCGGAACCCTGCAATTTCTAACACTTTCCTCTCTGTTGTTGCTTATTCTCTTATATTATTATTATTATTATTATTATTATTATTATTATTATTATTATTATTATTATTATTATTATTATTATTATTATTATTATTATTTCTTTGTAAATAGTTCTTGACTTCATGAGTCCAGTTTCTTGGTGACTTCTTGTTCCAAATATGTTTTAAGATCTATTTGGTTGTCATCCATTCTGTATAAATGTCCAAACATTTATCAATCGCCTCTTCCCTATTTTTTGTGTTATATTTGCTATGTTCCGGTAATGTTCTTCTTCTTCTTCTTATTGTTGTTGTTACAAAAATATCGAGGATCACAGAGGTGTAAGAAGCTGTTGGGGGGGGGGGGGGGCGGAAATGGGCGGACAAGGAATTAACTAGAGCGTAAGTTAAAACATAAAAAGTCTAAACGGTCTGACACTGTAGTTAGCCGGTTCGAGCTCCGTTGTCGAAAAAATGTTCATCATCAGAATGTTGGCCGGCAGCGGAGGGCGGGAGGTGGTGGTACACAATTCGTAATCTTTAGATTTCGTGCCAAAAGTCTGGATTGAATTCCAAATCTCTCTGCAGTTCTCATATGGAGTGAGGGCATATCGCGCTGTTGATGGTGATTTGCCCGTCGGATGGAGGTGTTGAGCCCTGAGCAGACCCCTTTTTGCTATTCGACAGGAGTAGGCTCTATGCCATTACTGGGTTTCACCCTCTCTCTTATTAATATCATACATCAGGTCATTCATGACATGTCATTAACTCGTATAATGAGTTTGACGTCAACAAGGGCATACGGTCATAAAAATCCGCCACGACAGATTCATCTCACCTCATACGCGACCCCGTAGACAAACGGGACAAGGGTTGGACAAACATTTATTATTGATATCTTTATTATTCTGGGTTTCTTTGGCTAAATGTCCCAGTTTCGATTCCTGCCTATGTCGGGAATTTTAACTGCGTCTGGTTAATTACTCTAAGTTAGAGAATGATTATGTAACTATAGAAAGCCATCTTCAAGGCTACCGTAAAATCGGTTCGAACCCACAGTCTCCCGAATTCAAGCTAATGGTTAAGTAACCCAAACCGCATTATTGTTGTATCGTTCTTTACTAGCTCTATCCATCACAAATCCTTTCATAATTGCACTAAACACGAACTAACAATACGGACAGTCACGGGCCAGTTTTGGAAATTATTAACGAGACCTCCTTGTCTGGACGGGCACCGTCGAGATCTTCCGTTCTCATGGTCTCGGATTTGAATTTGCCAAGGTCGGTGATTTTAGCTTCGTCTGGTTAATTCTTCGGAGTCAGGGACTGCTTCTTTATGAGTGTTCCGCATCAGGAAGGCCATCCGGCCGTTAAGCTGGGCCAAGTCCTCTTGTACGTTACAGGTTACACCCATAATCTCACTACGGCGTAGGGAAAGAAGCTTGTCTCGCAGGAGAAAACATTTATCGCTAAAAATCAATCAATCAATCAATCAATCAATCAATCAATCAATCAATCAATCAATCAATCAATCAATCAATCAATCAATCAATCAATCAATCAATCAATCAATCAATCAATCAATCAATCAATCAATCAATCAATCAATCAATCAATCAATCAATCAATCAATCAATCAATCAATCAATCAATCAATCAATCAATCAATCAATCATCTTACAGACAGTTCAATTATTAACATTTTAAACAGAGCAAAAATATTTTATCCGACATAATTGCCTTAAGTCATGTTCTTACTGAATACTGTTTATTCACAAAGCTGAAGGGTTATTGGAAACTGATGGTTAAAATAGAGGCGAAAGGTTGATTCAAATACGGTCCGGGAGATGAAATGAAGCCTTCCTAATTTGCAGATGGAACAATGAATTTCACGGCTGTATAGAGTGAAAAATTATTAAGCAACTCTTTCTCCTCTGACTACTCAATGGTCCGAGTGAGTCCTTCAAGAAAATGCAGACCCTTTCTGAATATTGCCTTCTCTTCTTACAGTGTGCTCTTCTCCATCCGTCCTTAAAGGCAGGGGCTGTGTGCATATCTCACAATGCGAAGACGTCCGAGAAGTGAGGGAGAAATATGTAGGGTGAATGAAATGAAACACATTACTGTACTACACTGGATTATGGAGTTGTGGAATATGAGGTGCTTCGCGGTAAGTGATATTTTCTTGCTACAGCAAATACGAACAATATATTTCTGTCATTTTTAAAACTAATTTATAGACGATGTCATACAACTCTACGTACATTTATATTTAAGAAGTTACACAATCTTCTTATTGTTTTTCTTGTTTGAAACAAAATATTAAAACAAGTTTAGCATAATTTCGCAAACAGAACGTTGATAAGTTTGCATCTAAAAAAATTAAATTCTACACAGGAGAACATCCAGTTGTTCACAGCAGAATAATAATTAAAAAAAACTTTTTCCTTTTACACACTAAAAGCAAACGAAGTTATTCCCGTCATCCTCATTATCTAAATCAGTCGTTGCACAAAACACATAACAGGAAGGCACTCAGAATTTAAAAAGATGTGTTCCAAAAGCTTCTTGAAGGCTCTTCTGTCCGACCATCTTCCAGCGTTCTTTCCTGAGATGATCCCGAAATCCAGGTAAAGTCACACTTGTATGCTGAGAGTACGCCTTGATATTGTAGTGAATGGCTCCGGCTGTTATCAACTCTCGTTCTGTGCGTGATTTAGTTCCATATTCAGTACCTCCCTCACTCTGTCACTGGTGGTTGTTGTCCCTGATATCCTGTAGATAGCGTTTAGTGTCCATCTCCAAACTAGTGCCACATTGCCGCATGTGGTAACTCGATGTACGAGACTGTCCGTCTGATGACATACCAGGCATTTGTCATCAGATACTTCTCCAAGTCTTTTCAATTTCTCACCCGTCGGGATGATTTTATTTGTGTATATGTAGAGCGATACCCACCATTCAATCGGGATCCATTTGTTCCAAATATTATTCCAGATCTGCTTCCAGTCACGATGTGGGTATTTCTGTTGTACTATTAGATACATTTATATTGCTTCAATCGGACGTTGTATATATCCTTAGCTTTATCCAACTTTCCAGCTGTAATTTCTGTTTTTGTAGAATAAAGAGAGCGTTCCAGAAGCAGCTTCGAAATGTATCTTTTTGTTTCAGATTTGTTGTTACACACAATATTAGTACTGCACTATCAAATACATCTCCTCTTGAGTACAATGCTTTAATGTGACAGAAAGAGTGCTGTGCATTCCTTTTCGACTGCAATTAGGTGCAAACCAACATCCTTTTCAGTCAGATGAAGTTGGTCTCTTCTTATTCTGTATCCGTAACCTTTCCATAGATAAAATCCAATTGCCATTTCAGCACGTTAGCAAATGGCATGTAAGGCAGGAAGAATTTGGGCAAAGTACCAGAGTTTCGTCAGCGCAAAGATATGTATATGCCATACTTTTTGGAAAATGTTGAGTCGCCTTGAATGTTCCTCCTTTAGCTGAAACCGTAGGGTCTTTAGAGCAGAAGTCCAATTAATCTCTATCGCCTCTGAAATATCGTTACTGAAGGTAATGCCCAATATCTTGCAGTGGTTTAGAATTGGAATCCGGGAGCTGGAAAATATTTGTCGATTTTCATTTGAACCTAATAGCAATAATGAGGATTTGCTATAATTCACTTGTGCCCCTGATACCTTGCAGAAGGCCTAGAGTCTCTTACGCATTATTAGCGGAAATCTCATTTCTTACATTTTTCGGCTTCCTGACGGGAATCGAACTCACGCATTTACTGCCTCGGTCCTTCTCCGTCAATGTTTTGCTTTATATCGCAGCGGCACAGACAGTTCTTATGGTGATGATAGGCTGTAGTCTTGATTAAATGTAATCTCAGTATTTTTCTGGTTGAAGATGGGTAAACACCGGAAATCACCGTCAGGACTATTCTCAGGAATGCAAGCTCACAGATACACGAATCAAAGCACCCAGGCACTGGCTCCGTTAAAGTTGCTGTTGGTGAAAGAGTCTACATTACGGGTTGCCGTGAGTATCTAATCGAAAAAAGACAATATATTGGTAACCGATGACAATAAGGGATTGTACACACCCCTGTCCTCACTGCGGCCTGCCCCAGAGTTTATAGATCTGCTTGCGGACTAATTATTGTTGACTGAACATGGCGTGCTGACGTTTCCTTCAAAGCACGATCACCTGCTGTCGTATTCCTCATCGCTGATCTTGGTGCTGACGTGAGCAATTGCCTCCATCGTTTACGCTCGTCCCCCTCGCGGGCGCCGAGTGATCGCTTCCATAGCTGTCGATTTCTCAATCTTTTTATCCACTTTCCTCTCGACGATATTCTATTTTTCTAAATTGCCGTCTTCTCTTCAAAAGTTATAGCCGAATGATTTTTCATGTAGGAAGCCATATGTTTCAGTGTAGACTTAGTTAACAAAGCATTAAGATTTAACAATATAACACACCTGTACAAAATACACACTACACACTCTGTATCATTCTTTGTTTGGTAGTGTGTAATTGTTTTAGATGTATGTTGTATTGTTATGTGTGTTGTAATTAGTATTTTAGACAGACTGAAAATTATGTGCTAGTCCTCCAGGTAATGTTGAAAATATCCTAGGTATATGAGCTACGAATTTTAGGTAAATAAAATATAATAAAATATGAGAATGTATTCTTTATTTATTGCTAAACATTACAATCCTTTTCTTAATCGTCGTTATCCGGTCGATTAGATTAGCAGTTTGCCTTTTTCTACCACTACGAGCGCTAATGTGAGGCAATGCAGAGTTTCACTAAAGCCCTTATAAGTACATTCGGTTTGATATTTTCAAAAAACAAGAAATCGCCTGGGGGTATTGAACCAAGAAATATATTGCAGAAATAATTATGTTAATACGTTACTTTGGCTAGCATTTGAATCGAAAAGGAAACTAGTAAAGAAACACGCGACGTTAGGCAGTTTTTCCGGAACTACATTTAGGCTGGAAGAGGATATACAAGACTCAGAATTTGAAACCTTTCTGGGCCCTTTAGCCCTTCAATTGTCGGCACAATTTACGTTTTTGTAGCGTGGGAACCCCTACGTTTTCTGCCAAGAAATGTTTTCAATATTAAAACTTGATTTTTATGTTATTTCATGACGGACAGGGATTCAATTGAATGAAATAATCTGTAAACTTCCACCTTCCAATACGTAATTATGGACAGAAGGCAATAATGATCTATCTTTGAGTGTTAAAAGCTTTGCTGAAAAATCTCGAAAAATCGTATATATATTCCATAATGGTAAACCACACATACGAGTGTTAACCCTCTACTACATGAATTACTTTTAGTTTCCGTTTCGTGAAGAAAATTTGAAACTTTGCTGTTCAACTTACGGTCAGTGTTTTACATATACCAACTACTGTTAACTGCGGCTAATACCTTACCACTCGTTTGTGATTCAGCTTGCCATAATGGGATACTCCTGTTTGATTGACTGTACAATTCAATCTTATTACGATTGCCGTATCTACAGCACATATTCCCTACCTTGCATACTGCTGTTCGCCTCGATCTCGTCCTCGCAGCATCAAGCATTCCGCTCACCTGTGCGCTACTAGAGCGATTACGTCATCCTGGCTGCACTTCGCCGTTGCTTGTGCGCTGTGTGAACACGTGATGTCACGTTTCTCGAACTCACTGGCTTGTAGCCTTCTCTCCCTTTCTGGAATATTCTACTTCACTATATATTGCCCACTCCACTGCTCCACATTTGAGTCGGGTTTCGTAGCGGAGTGGTGGAGTAACCAAACATACTGTGCCTATTGTTATCATGTCAATTCCATCTGGACTCTTATCTTCAAGCTATTTGGTGAGCAAGACTTATTGTAATTTATCTTCATTTGGACTTTAAAATTTCATTCAGGCTATTGCCTGCTGAAATTTTCTTCCGTCGAGTTGGTATGCTGCATTTTTAAAGCTCATAACATAGACTGCATCTCTACACGAACAGCGCTATGGACAATTATAAATTATTTATAGTTATTTCAGATGTCTTCGTAGACCTATGCAATTGGTAAATTCTGGAATACCCGGTGAAGAAGATCCTTTCCCCGTCCTAATCCTTATCCCACTTCCCTTCCCCCTCCCTTTCGTGCTTCTTCTCTTTCAGGACTTTACTCCCACTTTCCTACTCCTTTTCTATATTGTACGCTTGTAATTTATTTAATAGGCTTTCCTTTTATGCATTTTCGGATATTCAATTTGTAAATGTGACACACTTTTCTGATTTTTCTCTAATTTGGTATATTTATCTTTCACCATTTGTTAAAAATTTTTCTTCGATTTATTTATCATGTTGTTTTGTTTTATTGTTAAATATATTCTATTCATATTGTTAATTTTTGGTCTTCCTATTGGCCTACCTCCTTTTTACTGCGCGTTTCCTTGGTTTATATCATTTATTATTATTATTGTACCGGGCGGTACACCTCCACGCCGCTAATTCAAAAGGTGCGCCAGTTGAAACTCCTCTGCTGGAGGAAACCTGAACTTTATTGACGGTATTAATTTTCTACTTTCTCAGAAGATGTCACTACCTGTAAATTTCGGAGTTTTAGAACTGTGTCATTTTTGATGTGTTTTTGTTTTGCTTGAAGTAAGAAGTGTGAACTTTCTCTTCTAGAGGACACTACTGAAGAACTACAATAGTGCACCCTAGTGCGAAGAAAAAGAACTGTTCTTTGGAGAAATTTTTATTTCAAAAGTTTGTTTCTTGTTAAATTTCCTTCTGTTATGGTTTAAGTTGGCTGTATACCCCTCTCTTTCTCCTTGTTTTGTATTCAACCAATTTCTTAACTTAATTTTCCACCAATAATGTGTTTCTTCTTCATCTTGTGTAGGGGTTTCTCTTTATTCTCCAATAAAGTGATTGTGGGCGGGTGTTCTCATTCCCCTAACGCCTAGAACCTTCCGCGAGAGTATATAAACTGCTGATTTTAGGGTCTCTGCGCCACTTCTGTTCCATCTTTCAGTGTGTAAAGTACATAGCAGGGGGCGGGAAGCGCCTCTTTCTTCGGCAGCGGTCAACAACAAGGTAATGGCCAATTAAATACTTCTTTCTTTGCTAGCTCAGCAGTTTAACTCTCGGGGCGGGTCCGAAGTTTTTCCGTTATGTAACCTTCCTTAAAAATGTAAAGAATCTGGTATCTATTTTACCTTTTAAACTACGTATTGGGATAGAGAGTGCTTAACCCTCTCGATCTCCCACTCATATTGTTTTGAGGTGAACTTTTTTCTCAACCTATTCTTCCTTAACATTATGTAAATTTGTTTCTTTTCTAAAGTCACCTCCGTAGTATGGGATTAGCCCTTGCATCAGTGGCCTAAGAGCCAAATTAGGTTTTAAAAACAAAGTGTATTAGGAGTGCCGATCGCCTCCTCTCAAATTGTTATTTTGGAGGTCATGTAATCAACCTTCTTTTCATTTAATAGACCTCAGTAGGTTGGGTATTTTACCCCTGTGTCTATGTCCAGTGAGGACAACTCGAAGGTGGAGTTTGGTGTGGCCTTTGAGAGGCTTAAAGTTGAGAGCGAGTGGCTCTTTTTGAAAATTGAGTGTTGTATGCCTCGTGGAGGCTTTTCAGTGTAATTTGGAGCAAGGGCTCCTAGGCATGAATGGGGTTTTCTGCCCCTCTGTTGAAACTTGTGTTTGGGGTAAAACTGAGCTGATTGCCCAAGCATTGTGAAGTCAGGGCGCGAAGCCCAAATCCTGTAAATATTGTAACTACCCTTTTGACTTGCTACTTTGTACCTGCCATGCTTGTTATTTCCTTATTTTGAAAAGAAAATATAACCTTGTTAAATTTTAAATTAATTTTACTTTCGTAGCTTGAGACCCGTTCACACCCGCACCTTCTTTCACCTCTACCTACCACGGAAAGCTCCGTAACAATTATTATTATTATTATTATTATTATTATTATTATTATTATTATTATTATTATTATTATTGTCCATATTATATTATCTCACTACTATACTTTGGTACACTGAGCTTTCTACGGTATTGCTAATATCATATTATACTTCACCGTACGAACTTCAGATCACCTATCCCAATTGTATGATAGTACACCACCCCTGACAATCTGTGCCGTAAAACTATCTCTATGCAGTATCCGATTAAAGCAGAAAGCTTGAAAATCGTACCATTCACATATGAATGACTAGCAATATCCCCGCTCCACGAACAGTACAAAGTTAATTCTGTGTTGATGCAGTCTGTTGATCACCCCCATTGTGACGTTTCACATCCCTCCGATCTGTACATTACTTTTTCAGAAACCTGTAGCCCCTCCAATTTGCTAGGCAGTGTTTCTCTTCGGCCTGCGCTTCATGTTTTTTCATTATATTCCCAGCCATCCTTTCTCCTTAACACAGTGGCGGGGCAGACAGGCGGTTCAACTTAACCACTAATGAATGCAAATAAACTGCCAGCTGAGCCGGACAGTACCTTTCAATGCTGCAGCGTAATTCCATGCTAAACCCTTCGTGTTGGGTAGAAAATTCACCTGGAATTTTTTTGCAAGAGATTGAATTGTAACTTTATTTTCGTTCGACGAAACTATAATAGGCTAATTCGACGTGACGTAACCGTACCTTAACACTAAAACTCTCAACAGGAATCTCTCAGACTCACCTCGTCATATTTTGTGCTGTTTCCTCTTTCGTTTTCTTTGCAGGAACTTCTATGTCCGCTCTTGAATACCATGTTGTTATAATATAATGGCTTCGTTCATTATTTTATTAGTCGTTCTTTATTATTATATTTCCACACTGTTACACTGACTCGAGTGGACTCGCAAGTATTGTCTGGACCATACAGTATTCTGTTGGCTGCTGTGTTTATTGTAACAGTACCCAGTTAATAAATAGCTCTTACAAGTAACCGTTCATTCAAAATGAGTAGGAGGAACCTGACCGAATCTGAAATCGGTGTGATATTAGATAGTGGCGATGATTCGAGTGAAGGTGTTTTCAGCGAAGACAAATCAGTATATATGCCAGAAGGTGATGAAAATCGCAGTGATGAGGAGAATCATGTCAGTGTTGTGAGTGAAATTAACGATATAAGTAAAGTTGATACTGATCTTATTGATACTGATAGTACACTTCAAACAAGAGACAGTGTGTATGTGGGTAAAATGGCTTCATTTGGAATGTGCACCCTCCAAACCAAGCAAGGCAAGGAAGCATAACATTCTAAAATCATACAGACATACTTGAAACTATTGTCATTCACACCAAATAAATTGGTTGGATTTGAAACAAATCTGTGTTTTGTAGAAGTAACTTTTAGTTATGCTACTGCATGAGCAGTAAAACTTAATTTTACCAATCTTAAAACTATACGAGTCCGAGAGACTCCTCTTGGGAGTTAACGTTCGTGAAAGAGCTTGGCAGTTCTAGGGTTAAGAAGTAGACTTCGTACTTTTAGGTACTGGTAGTTTAGAACGCTAACAAGTATGCTATCGCTTTTGCATTCACATTAGGGGTACGGCCTATAGAACTCCTAAAATTTATATTACTCTTGCTACATTACAGAAGAACGGGTTTCGCGACACTTCCCACCAACCAAATGAGCTGGCGTTCTAACCTGTTATCATCTAAAAATCCGAGGTCCGTTCAAGACATACATCAAAGTGCTGTTGTTATTCCAACTATCGATTTCTAGCTAACCGTATCCGATATCCATTAATATCGTACGTGAAATAATTCTCAACTGATAAACGAAGACCACAAATAAACAGTTATCCAATTTCTAACACTCCATTCCTCAAATAATTAAGAAAAATGCACAATCAACAAATTTATTTAATTCTATTCATGTAAATTTTAATATTATTATAAACTGAGTTCATTACCTGTGTTTTAATGCTTCTTGATTTAGGTGAAAATCACGAAATCACAAACCTACTCGGTGCATGCCACCTGTTGAACTAGTCGGGAACACTTATCGGTATGAATATGCCTTCAATTGAGGTTAAAATCTATCTCTGTGGGAGCTGTCATTATGATCATAACGCAGGGTTACACAACAATTCACTTTTGTTGGACTCTCTGTCTAAATAAGGATGGGAAATTGCTACGGTTTGGAAGGTTAGCAACCGTGGTCATAACTGAAACACATTTGCATGGTGTGGATATGTGGGCCTACTGCCCTCTACCTCCGGAATACAAGCTCAAAGCTATGCGACATTAACTCGTTCGTATGGGACCGTATATTATTATTATTATTATTATTATTATTATTATTATTATTATTATTATTATTATTAGCAAATTCTCCCAATATTGCCTGGTCGAGGCGGTAAATGAGTGCTCGTTTCGCCCGGAAGGACGTGGGTTCGAATTCCCATCAGAAAGTCGTAAAATTTAAGAAATGATATTTCCACTTCCGGAGGTGCACATGGCCCTGAGGTTCACTCATCCTACACCAAAAATGAGTACCAGTACCAGTACCACTCTACTCTATCCGGGGTTACCCTCCAAGGGCCTTCATGGCCTGTACGGAGATGACTTTGCTTTGCTTTTCCCAGAAAGACGTTAAGAAAAGAACTCAATCAGTTCTTCTTTGGGCTCTTCTTGTTGTTCCTTGTGCCAGTGTTTCACTAGTTGGTTTTATGACTGTATTTTAACGCCGAGTGTTTGCATGTCTTGACATGCACTTTTTGTTGGAGATGTTTCGGACTAACCCAAATGTGTTTTAATTTTTTTCAGACGATGGCAGCCCCCCTTTCCTACTTCCAGATACATAACAGCTGAGGAGTTTCTATTATAATGACAGGCAACTACCCTAATATCAGGCCCCTTTTCCTACTGCCAGCCAGCTTACTGCCAGTCACACCAAGTTGGTGAGTTTCCATCAAAATAGCAGGCCACTATGCCTAATTCCAGTCACATTTTAGATGATGACATTTGTTTATAATTGCGGGCACTCTTGCCTACTGCCAAACACAATTCGGTAGGGGAGTTTTAAACAAAACTGCATGCTCCCTTGCCTTCTGCAAGTCAAATCGATAAGTGAACTATTAATTACAATGGTAGGTCTTCCTTACTAATGCCAGTTACACAGGAGTTGGAGAAGGACCCCATTCCTATTGCCAGTCAAAGTCGGTCTGGGGAGTACTGATTACAATAGCAGACACACCCTTTCTCGACCGTTACAAATCGACATCAGTGAATATATATAGATCGACATACGAAAATATATGCGTGTTTACAATATTGCAGACCTTCCTTTAAAGATTAACTACTGCTAAACGTACGTCATATCGACAAAGGATTGTACCATAAGACGCCGGATTTAGTGGCCTAAATGGCTGGTCCTATGATATCTCATTTATTCTTGGGTCGGATTGAGTTAGAAACGTTGAACAGGTTAAAGTTTTTGTAAGATTATCTCACAATGCATTACTTTTCGGATATTTACATGACAGCTACGTACATAGCATTTGGCTCACATATGGCTACTGGTGGGCCAATTTTCGTAAAGAGTTTGATGATTCTATATTTCCTATGATTGAAAGTATTAATTATTCATATGAAAAGTCCAAATTTACTTAACATCGATTAATAGAAAAATATCAAACCTAAAAGAGAGACAGATACGACAAAAAAGTCATAAGACCAAGGTTGTAGATCATTCCAAATTGAACGGAGATTGTGCAATCCGTTGTGTGATTGTACTTCCCGAAGGTCTGCACCATCATTAAAATTGCCTCCATATTTCGATATTCTTCGGGGATAAAAAGATCTTTGAAGTTTTCCATCCGTTACAGGCTAAAACGTATCATTTTGTCAAATTTCAATTTTCTTTTTCGTCTGGAAGATCATGCCGCAATCTGGATTTTGGGCGAAGAGGGTAAAATTAGGACTTTCAGGAAACTAAACCAAAAAAAATATGCAGATGGTCATTAATACCCCTTAAACGGTAGCTGTTCGAACATTTCGCCAAAATAGTCAATGTAGAGGCACACAGTCGTTACGATTTTATTTAAATAGATAGATAAAACACCTTTCGGGCTATGTCCGCTGGACTTAACCTGCAAAACTGACCATTCATGACATCTCCCTTATTAATCCTCCTGACGAAAAAATGCACATGAAAAATGTTTTAGAGATGGAATTCCATCACGTTTGGTCGATTTCCAGTCAGGTTGATTTTGTACTGTATATATTGTGCAAGAGTAAGGTCACCATTTCTTTTCCCTACAAACCACCAGTCCATTCTGGGAACATGAAATATTATTGACCTTTAAAACATACCTTTGGACAGCTTCATGCTAAATATAAAGTTAGGCTCGAATATCTTCAGTAGTTTTAAAGTTGTAAGAAACACGCTTTACACGCACCCGCTCTTGAGTTAAGTCCGATGGGACTTGTACCCGAAAACGGTCCGGTAATGATATCTCCCTTATTAATCCTCGTATCGAGATGATGCACATGAGAAAAAAGGTTTAGAGATTAATTTCCATTAAGGCAGGTAGATTTAAATTAAGTTTGGTTGTGTATATTTTGTGGGAGTGCAAAATCACGGTTTCGGTTTCGTATAAACCCCTAGTCAATTCAGGGATTTAGAAACAATATTTGCCCTAAAACCTACCCAAGGACAGGTGGATTCTAAATATGAAGTTTGGTGAAAAAATCTCCAGTAGATTGTAGCACTCGCGTACATACGGAGTAATTAAGGAAGAAAATAATACAGTGAAGAAAGTTGAAATTAATAGAAAATGGATTATAACTGAGAACAGCCGGATAAGGACAAATATGTAAATGCGAAGTGAATGTATTGGAAAATCTAATGCCCCTCAATAAATTATGCTAGTGTGAGTTATGGATATAAGAAAGCGGTAACAGAGGAGACATTTAGGCGCAGTGATTCTTAGGTAAACAGATAAGAAGATGACTAATGGTGTTATTACTTAATCTATTCGACGGCGGTTATAACCTCCAACGATATTCCGTCGATATCCCGCAGATAGGCCGATTGACGCCTCTCTTGCCTTCTACCCAAGGAACAAGCACGAATTTGAAAGCTTGATGAGGAAATGGCAATACGTTATTTCCCTGATGGCAAGCAGTGAGAGACGTTGCCATGGTAACCTGTAGGTTCGTTGTCGGTCTGTCGGTCACTCAATGCAGAGCATGATACCCGCAGAAAATAGTAAATTTCTCTGTCATGTGAAGAGTAAGGTAAATTATGAACACAAGGATAGTTGTTTATAACGAAGAGAAGTTTCACGTACGGTCCACGGAGTTTAGAGAATATCAATAGTATAAGAGAAAATGGAGGAAAACCGTTCTGGTTTTTCAAAGATTTTAAAATTATATGCATATCGAAACCTTCCCCGGGATGAGTATACTCTAAATATGAAGTTTGGTTGAGATCTATCCAGCCGTTTCGACGTGATGGTGGAACAGACAAACAGACAAACAGACAGACACTAAAAGTAAAAACCACCGATTCGGTATTGAATTGACCTAAAACGGATAAATATCTGAAAAATTGGCAAAACGAAAGAAATTACAGCGGCGGACCCCCTACAACTTTATTTATGTAGATAATCGAAATAATAGAGTGATTTAGTTACGCTTTTTGCGTCACGTTGCTGGGAGCCCTGGAGATGATTATCCGTGGTTTCTCATGTTCACATGAGGGAACTGCTTGGGATGCACCTCAAACGAGAGCTACGGCCACTTCCTTCTCAGGCATACGCCATCGTCACCATAAGACCTCTGTGTGTCTGTGCGACGTAAATCAAATAGGAAATATAAAAAATATGAGTGGGCAGATCTCAGTCAGTTAGCCATATTCGCCTTATTTTAACGTTAGCGGGTTTGGTCGTAATAAAGATCGGTGGCAATTAAGGCCCCTCTAACGCAGCGTCTCAGAGCCCAACACGTCGAAGGACGTGTCAGTACAACATTTCGATTCCTCGGTGCGTATTAAAGCCTTACGTGCAGCGTTGCGTGGTTCAGACGGTTGAGGTGCTGGCCTTCTGATCCCAGCTTGTCCGGATCCATCCTCGCCAAGACCGGTGGTATTTGAAGCACTCAAATATGTCAGCCTCGTGCTTGTAGATTTTCTGGAATACAAAAGAACTCCCGTGCGACAATATTCCGGCACCTCGGCTTCTGCGATAATCGTCAAAATCCCTCAAAAGTGGATCTTAGAACCAATAACATAAATTCCTGAAATTTTCAGTAACTGAAGAGGCGTCAAATAAATTACATTATTATTATTATTATTATTATTATTATTATTATTATTATTATTATTATTATCATTATTATTATTTAGCCTAAAATAAGAAACTGTTAGCGGGCACATTTCTTCCTAATCTTCATGGCCTTTTCCCAATTAACATTGCTCGCATTTTGAATGGATTTGACCCAGTTTTACGGTGGGATGCCCGTACCGAAGCCAGCCCTATGTGAAGGAATATGTTCACTATTATGTCTTTCTGCCTTGATAGTCGTGTGATGTTGAAGATTTGTATCAAGAAGAATTCAAGCACCCAACCCCGAGCTGGAGAAATCAGCCAGAATCGATTAGATGGTCTCCCCGTGCGGGAATAGAACCCGTAATCCTTTCATCAGAATGTCAGTGCGCTGGACTTACTGAGTAAATTACTCTTAATTTACTAACTTTACTCGGCGACACTGAAGGTAGAACGTGCTTGGGCACAATGGTATGTTCTTCGTTTTACAAATACCGTAAACTGAAATGATAGCAGCGGAGCTCTGTCTGATCGCAAATTGGACCGAATGTCTGCCAGTCTGTCGTAGCTGCGTGTAAGCTTTGGATGCATGAAAACTGGCCACTTTAAGGATCACGGGCCATGTTACAGTAATGCTAGTTACAATATCTTAGGTAACATTGAAGGTGGAGTGCGTTTTATTGTCGTCATTAGTGGGACACTAACGGGAGAATTGTTTGACGGGAGTAATTTCATGGTCAAATTGCAAACCCCGTTAAAATAATATTTATTAGAAAACATATCGAGATATGATAACTATTACGAACGTGATGCTATTGTGGATCTATGCGATGTTCACTTAATTTGTGCCGAGAGCGATAGTGTACTAATGTTCGACCTCATGTCACCGCGATCTTATAATTCGTACAATCGCTCGCTAGGTCGCTCCCTACCACGCGCCGCGTTTTATCGGGTTTTGAGGGTTCCTCTCCACTTTAGCCACATAAGTGATAGTAGGTTTGATTTGTGGACTCTCAAGTGATTTCAAATGACATTTTTGCCTTCGTGAATATTAAGGCTATTTACTTAGTTCACTGATTGAGCTACATCGCGCAGGTGACCAAGAACGAGTTCGCAAACTTCTCCTTCCAAGGTGCTAATTGAGTTGTGTTCCTCATTCTATTTATCCGAGACTTTCCTGAGTCATTGCTCTTCTTTCACGTCCCAACTTTCAAGGTTACGTGTTAGTTTAGAGTTTACTTCGTGCAGTGAACCAAAACAATCAGTAACAAGCGCCTGGAGTTGTTTGCTGAGTGGCACTGTCGTGCAATATCAACGTCTTCGTGCAGTGAACCAAAACAATCGCTAAGACGTTCCAATAGTTTTAACTCCTTTCAGATCCCCGGAGCGGAGTCTTGTTACCAATCTTCTTTGGCCATGATTGTCTATTTCGTGCTCATTCCTCTTACTTAGTCAATTCACAAAAGCCACACCGTGGAATTCGGTCGTAAGTAGTGGAACAAATTATGAGATGAATTGCATAATTATGCGGACTTCATTGTCGGTGACTCTTCCTAGAGACTTCCGAATCTACGGAACCTCTGTGGTGTAGTGGTTAGTATGATTAGCTGCCATCCTAAGAGGCCCGGGTTCCATTCCCGGCTCTGCCACGAACTTTGAAAAGTGGTACGAAGACTGGAACGGGCTCCACTCAGCCTTGGAAGGTCAACTGATTTGAGGGGCCTATTCCCACTTCAGCCATCCTCGAATTGGTTTTTCGTGGTTTCCCAAATCTCCTCCAGGAAATTTTTGGAATGGTACCTAACTTAAGGCCAAAGTCGCTTCCTTCTTTCTTTCTTGTATATCCCTTCCAATATTGCCACCCCCACAAGGCCCCTGTTCAGGATAACAGGTAAGGCCGCCTGGGAGGCGTACTGGTCCTCTTTCTCAGCTATAACCCAGCCCAGATCCAAAGTCTCACGATGCAGGACACTACCCTTGAGGCGGTAGCAGTGGAATTACTCGCTAAGTCGGACGAAGAAACCAACCCTGAACGGTAAACGGAGATTAAGGAAGAAAAACCTGTGCGGAATTTAACATCTTCACACTACGAGCACGCGATCGTTTAGTTTGAAATGATAACATAACTACTGTCTGATAAAAAACTATTTTCATTGAGGGTTGGAAGTTATTCTAGTGGCATGAAGAGGCATTTCCGCAGTGTTGTTGATCGCGCATTGCCTAATAAAGTCACGTTTAAAACTGTATGAAAGTTCTGTGTCATTAATGAAAATCAATGGCCAGGCTGCGGCATGAAGCTCCCGTGGTTAACGTAAAGGCATGTATATGCCTTGATAGACTTCTCACAGACTTATTCGTCTCGGAGGGAAAGTAATCGTACTAGGAACAAATTTTAGACAGATCTCAGGAATAATTCCTTCTGCCCCTTTACAAACTTCGAAGTATTTCAGTCGTTTCAAGTTCGTGAAATAAAACTATAAGGTATAGAACTCTGCTGCTAACTGGTAGTGGAGATCATTCTCAAGTAAGCGACGAATCTTCAAAAGACTCTAAGATTATATGTACATTTACGAGATAGGGTAAATGTTTTTATGAGAACTTAAATCTTCAGATGATATGTTTAACGTTTCTAAATTTTATATTCTTGCTTCCAGTACATGAAAACGACTAGGAAAATAATGCTTAAGATACAAATCTTATGAAATGCACACATCAGCGTTAAGAGTTTAATAATGGAAGAAAGAACACGTTTAATTTGCAATATAATATTTAAAGAGTGTGTATTTACATGGTTTGTCGCATTTAAAACTCGTGCCATTGCCATTTTAATATGGAATAAATATGCTTCTCATTTCTATTTAAATGGGACACGATTAATTGCCCGAAATGTGCATGGGAACTGTCTAGACCTGAAATCATTACTGACGTAGGGATATCTCAAATAATTCTGATATTAAAATTTAATTTAACACTACCAGGCACAGCAATTCCTTTCGATTAAAAGACAACCTTATGGTTTGTTATGCTCTTCGCCTGCACGAGGACGAACTTTATGTCTACTCCAGCAAGTATTTATCGTACTCAGGACAACATATATTTTATTAAACTCTTCATGCTGAGGTACCGTGTACAGCCAGTTCAATTTGACACCATCCGCGTGCTTGCTTGTCAGTTTCGACCTTCCGATTTACTCTAGGCTACTAGATAGCAGAATAAACCGTGTTTGTCTGATAAACATCGAATGTGTCACCACATGACGACATTGTACGACACGATGATTAATTTTCCGCTTTTCACAAGTCCGACTTCCTCTCCCGGACAACTACGAGTGAGTTACTTGGAAAATGTAGAGCACTTTTTCTTTATTACTACATACTTATGTGGCATGCAAGGTGTTGTCAGGACGGACAGTTCTAGTCCTTGCGACTCAATGTTGAAAACCTCCAATATACAAACTGTGTACAACACGGCTCCATATAATAAAAATAAAATATTTGTAACATCTTTCCTTGTCATCGAGTTGAGAAGAGAGGCAACAATAAAAATGAAACTGTGCTCAGCGCATATTTACATGTCAGAAAGTGTTGCAGCAGTAAATCCTCTAATCTGTATTAATATTATTTAACTAGCACCGCTACTCACCCGCTGCCGCTACTCTACTCTACCTACTGAATACAAGCCACTCTGCACCACAACACGATTTATATTTGATTTTACAACAACTCAAAGGAGCTACGAATTGTATGTAAATAAAATATGAGAATATATTCTTCATTTATTCCAAAAAATACAATAATTTTGTTCATTATCCTTATCCGGTCGATTAGATTAACAGTTTGCCTTTTTCTACGACAACGAACGCTAATGTGATTCAATGCAGAGTTTCACTTAAGCCCTTAAAACTTATGCCTGAGGGTACTGAACCAAGGAACATATTACAGAAAGAGTTATGTAAATAAGTTAATTTGGCTAGGATTTGAATAAAAAGGAAAACGAGTAACAAAAAAGCTATTTAAGCGGTATTTCTGTAACTGCATTTACCCTGAAAGTGATTTTCGAAATTCGAACTTTGATAGATATATGCAAGGCTCACAATTCCCCTAGTGCTCGTCATCACCCATCGACAGAGACCAAAGGACGCTTTTAAGATTTCTCGAGAATCCACGAAGCTATTTTAATAAGTATCACTCAGTGAAAATGGGAATATAGGAGCTACAATTTGATACCCCGTTCGTTACTGTACGTTACATATCACCGGAGCGCATTTTGAGAAAGCGGGCGTGTCTTCCCCCCCTGCCAGCTTCAGGGTATCTTGCCTATATATTACGGAGCTGCAAAACAGATATTATCAGTTCATTTTCAGATCGTCGTCAGTTCGTTACTAGCTCGTCGTGATTTGTGTGTGAGTTCTTTGTGAAGGAATCATTCTGAAATGTAAACAGTACATTACAGTGACGTATCAAAGTCAGTGATTTTTTGTGGAAGTAGCCACAGTCTAAATAAGCTATTTACGTATACAGTGTAAGGTACAGCGTGACGCTAACAAATTTAGTGGGAACGGTGCAGAACCGTGATGATCGTTGTCCGTGTGACGAGGGGTCGTGCACTAGTACGGCTCAATTCACCTAGTATTCAGCTAAGTGGGTGGAGCGAGTGTATCAGAAACGGAAGTGAAATATTTAGGAAAGTGAATGAATGGCCCGTTGTCGGCAATGTATAAGGGCAGTGTCTCGTCAGATAAATCCCTAACGCAGTAAAGAGGTCGACCTACGTTTGACTAAGTGCAGTGGAGTATGCCTGAATTATTGCTATGTAGTACGAGAATGTTAACACAGTAGTAGCGTATCCAGTGACATTTCTAAGTGAACCAGTGAAACTTCAGGGCCTAGAGTAACTGTCAATAAGAAGGATAGGTAGGTGAGGAGGAAATAATGCCGGACTTCAGGGACATTACCGTCATTATGCTGAGGTGCTCGTCTCATTGAGCAGATCCAACCACATATTTAATCTGTGACGAACGTAAACTAAGGCATTCACATGAAACAACTTCCCCTCATTTACATAAGGATCTACAAGAACGTCGAAGTGAACAAGATATCTACAATGCGGTCGTGAAAATTCAATATTCAAGATATCTACCTGCCTGGCGGAATTTCGCCCTGTGTAGCAGAGAGAACGAGACATCTAGCTGCCTGCCGGAATTTCGCCTTGTATAGCAAAGATCGTCTGGAACTTCGCACGAGATCAAGCTGCCATGTGCGAGACTCACCAGTTGATCATCAAAGGACTTCACATCACTGAGGGCATCATGAAGACCGCATAAATATATGGGTGTGCCCTCCTGTAAAGCTATTTTCGTGTTTCCTGAAGGATGAGTACATTTTCAACTATTAGTATCTTTCACCATCGTATCCTAGTGTAAATACAACGTAAATTTGCATGTAGATGTAACATCGATCGCCAATATGCTATTTCAGCGGGATGACAGCATTTTATTTGATGGGTTTTATAGGAGATATTTCTTCATATTTGGGGCAACCATATTTCATTTCTGTTTATTTACAAGGGATTATAGTGCATGACAGATTTAAGAACCCTATATTAAGTAAGTGCGAAGTGTCGTAAAATAATAGGGCGTAAATATTCTGTATAAATGACTCAGATCATCACCAATTCACTAGCTAACAGGAGTCATCACAAGCTTTTTCAGTTTTTTGATTGGACACTACACATAATGAAATAGGAAAACCCCGTTTAGAATTTTAGACGTCGGAGACAACGAACGAGACATGAAATGGAATATACATTGTGTACCTGTTTAGCTCGGGAGTGCTTAGAATAACTTGACCCATGTAGTAGATTCATCTGCAAGGTGGCTTGTTTTCAGCGTATCGAGGGGTAAGAGGCAGCTTATTATCCAGGCTACAGCTCGAACTGGTATTGCGAAATGTAAATGAGGCTCCTTTCGAGTTAAATTGATTGTTTTGAAAGTGAACCAGGCCAAAGCTGGCGTGATTTATGATACCCGGCGAAAGGACGAAGGTTAGAGGATCATTATCTGCCGTATTTCCCTCGAAAGAATGATTGCAAGGTACCATTTATTATTAACACCGTTGATTAAGCCACAGTGTTCTGAGATGATCGATCCCACCAATTTCTTCTTTAACTGTTTAAAACCTATAGGGTTACAGATTAGCATATTATGTCTCAGGAGACACAGTGAAAGTTGGTGCTCACTGTTACTACCGACAGATGGATTGAACCTCCTGCAACTTCATCTAGTGTATTTAAAGTGCATATGTTTTGTCTATTTATTACATGAAGTGCAAATTGTATATTCATGAGATATTGGATGTTTGAAGTCGTTCTATGTTTTCGTACACAGTGTTGCAACGTTGTATATAATGTCATGTTGGTGTATTTGCTGGATACTAATGAAACAAGCGTTTGTATTATATTGCATATTCAGCAATGGTTAATTCAGGGAAATGACGTGACACGACCTTCAAATATTTGGAAATGTATTCATAAAAACATACAATTTACTTCAGTTCATCCGATGTTAGGGTATCGTAACTTGATATTATTTGAATATGTTAATTCTCGACAGATGAACGGAATAATAGCAGGGTATGCCCATACTAATTAAATGTGTAGGCTGTGCGCAGTGTGATAAGTGCAAGTGTGAATAATTCAAAGGGAAATGCCTCTTTAAGAGTGAAAAAACTGAACGTAGAATGAAGTGTAGAAAGAGACTACCAACATTGATCATGTCAAGACCACCCTAAAGATTATTTGTAAAGTGTATTGTATGGCATATTCATGTGAATAAGATGTGTTTCACTAGTATATTAAAATTGTTATATAAGATATAGTTCATCTTCTCATTAGTAAAGAACTAGTATTCACCTCATAATTAATATTCCCCCACTATAGAGATTATTAGAAGATTATCGCCCCATCGGACGGTCCACTCAGACCCATAAGGTTCTGCCGACTTAGCCAGAGTATTATTCTAGTAGGGGAGATGAGACTTCGATACTGGGCTGAGTTCGAAGCTCATCAGTGGTGCTCCATTCCAATATCATGTTTATAAGCCACGGTAATTTGTTTATGTACTGAAGCCTTGGACAGGTACAATATAGAACAGACGATAGAGGAAATAAAAGAGGAATTTGGGAAGGAAAGCACATTCCAAAGAGAGGAAATCAAAACCCTGAGATTTGATGATGATGATGTTATTTTTTCTGAGACTGCAGAGGATTTGGAGAAATTGCTGAATGGTACGGGCACAGCCTTGGATAAGAGTACAAGATGAAATTAAATACGTCCAAAACGAAAGTAATGGGGTGCAGTCGAACGAAGTTAGGAGAGGCAGGCAATATTAAATTAGGAAATGATGTCTTAAAGGAAGTGGACTAACATTGTTACTCGTGTGGTAAAATGACTAATAATGGCGGACATAAAATACAGACTAGCTCAAGCGAAGAAGGCATTTTTGTAAGAAAAGTAATTTACTCACCTCAAACGTTGATATAGAAATTAGAAAGATGTTTTTGAAGACCTTCTGTCTGGAGTATGGCACAGTAGGGAATTAAAACATGGAAGATAAGCTCAGAAAAAAGAGAATAGAACCTTTAGAAACGTGGTGTTACAGAAGAATGCTGAAGGTGAGATGTTTAGATTGAGTCATGAATGAATAAATACTGAATAGAATTGGTGAGAGGAGATGGATTTGGCTAAATTTGACTAGAAGAAGAGACAAGACACATCTTAAGACACTCAGAACATCTGCAGTTGCGTTTTGAGGGAAGTGTAGGCGGTAAGAACGGTACGGGTTGAGCAAGGTATGAATATGCCAGGCATATAAGAGCAGATGTAGGATGCAATAGTTACGTAGAACTGGAAAGGTTAACACTAGATAGGGTGGCATGGAAACTGCATCAAACCAATCAGTGGACTGATGACTCAAACAACAACCGGTACCTCTACTTCCCTAATGACTGCTGGACAAAGTCAAGTGGAAATTAACTGGTATGCGCAAATGCAATAATTTTTATTCAGAGATAGTACAGCAGTTAAATGCGAGTGAACTGTAAATTAAACAGGCTCGGATACACATGACGACAAAATACATAGCCACAGTTCCTCGTCAAAGCAAATCTCTTGCTATAATATGCAAAAAAAAAAAAAAAAAATTCATCATCCTAGCGTACAATATACTTCGGGAGCATTTACAAATATAAGTTACACATTAGCTATGTGTTGTGGTGAAATCATCATGTTTGATGTTAAGTACTGAGACAGTTTATGTTGTTTACATATTTTGATTTCTTGTTCAACAACCATTTCCTCTCACTCACAGAGAAGTTCCATTACCTTCCTCCAGTGTTAAAAATCACATTAATTCAATTCTAGGAAACTAAAACTGTAACTATGAAAGTTGCACGGCGGTAAGGGTTCCTGTCTCCATAAATACACATTGCTCCATGGCTGAATGGGTAGAGTGCTGGCCTTTGGTCACAGAGGTTCTGGGTTCGACCCCGGCAGGGTCGGGAATTTTAACAATAATTGTTTCATTCCGCTGGCCCGGGGGCTGGGTGTATGTATCGTTTTCATCATCATCATCATCATCATCATCATCATCATCATCATCATCATCATCATCATCATCATCACGAAGCCCAGGTCGTCTACGGGCGTCAAATCTGGCGAGCTGAAGTTGTCCTCGTACACTCCCGCCCATACGCCATTTCGTAACCAACTAAAACTCTACATATCAACGATGTTCAGGAATAGATACATATTTAATTTAGGACTGCTCTTTTTGTGAGTTGGTCATCGTAAAATGATATTCTCTCCGTCAAGTATGTCCACATTTGTCGTTTTATTAATTACCAGACATTCTGTTTGAAGGTGAGTGACCCGTGTCTGATTTTTTGTTTTAGTACAGGTATCACACCTCACGTTACATTTATAATTACATCTAATGTGCATTAAATTATTCACTTCACAGAAGCTGGACAATTATCCATAATATCGTGTTTGTATGAAAGTGTATTCAGATCTATTTAAAGAATACAAACAAAGTTGTATGAGTAGGAATCACTAGCATGGTAGCTACGGAACACGGTATGTCTTTGTTGGAGAGCAGCTACCTGTAGCGAGACGAGTCTTTTTCTCTGGATTGGGCAGCTTTGCCCGCGCGGTGTACGTCATGACAAATTGAAAATGGAAGTTAGAGTCCATATAAGGCTGCGCCCACACTGTGACCATATACGATTTATTATAAACAGACCATACAACAATCCAGCCGCTAAGTAATATAATTAAGAATAACCACTCAAGACCTCAATACACTGGTAGGCTATAATACTCACGGTTGAGGTTGGCAACCAGACGGTGCTGTGTGTGTTATCTGTTGCACAGTGTTCATGGCTTGTCTGAGATATTGGCTACTATCTGTTCGCTTGTAGGTGTTGTTAAACTGATAGTCTACGACCGGGCTGGTAGGCGTAGATGAGAGAAAAAGATAAAATGTGTGCTTTTAGAAAAGCAAACAATGAGATTACACGAATGTTAAAATGAATAAGTCGCTAAAAACGCACAGTATAGCGAAGGTGATTCGAACCAGCATGTTTTCATGTGTCAGTGGAAGAAACCCTAAAAAAAGTGCGTATTGCACTAAGTAGTGAAGTGTGTTGCCGTTTTCATTGTTGATTAGTGTCTGATGTGATACCCCATGTGTTTAACTCATTTTCAGATACGTGTGTATATGAAGTGTCAGGGTAAAACTTTCCAGTCTTTCGTTTGTTTATTTTGAAAGATTGTTTCTATACTGGTTATGTGGTGGTGGTGGATCTTCGTCGATTATGTCATGTTAGCATATAGCTAGTTTATTCCAAATCACTCTGGAGATTTTTCAAATAGGTTCACTTGGCGCAGTTTTCACACCAGAATAATCGTTCTCAGTGGGTTAGGAGAGCTCTGTGGCAACATACAGACTCGTATCGCCTTTGCGATTAGAGAAACCGCTATGTGATAATTTGAGAAAAAGTGGTCAGAACTTTCTTCGGGTTGAAATTATTGGAATACCGACAATGGATAATTAGTGATTATTAATATAACTTGGAACCTACGACAATAGGAGAAACTAACTCTCAGCTAGCCCTGACGCATCGTAGGAAGCCCTTGTCCTTCAGGGATGTAACGGGCTTTGTAAGTTGTAACCGTTGTGTTGGATTATATAGAGAAATTGAAATTGCAAAATCTACAACTACTCGGACGATCTGAAACACTAGTAGATGAACTTCCATTTCGAAAATCTCACCTGATTTGACCCAGATTCGAACCGTTACCACATTAATGAGAATTGTGTGACAACTACGGAGCTATAGTATCCTTGGTAATCAGAAAAAACTTTTTAAAACGGTGCTGTTATTTTTCAGTACTATAATTCTTATATTCTTCGGTTGTACAAATCTGTCGACTATTACTCAATGAACAATCTTGTAAAATGATATCTTTGCGAAGTGCAGTGTGGTTTAAGGCTTGTGAAGGAACTGTTGAATCGTAAGTAAATGGATACTGAGTTCCTTTGGTATGCAAATGAACATTTACAAGACTTAAACACGACAAAAAATCTCCCTATAAAAATATTAACTGCAGTCTTTCTACTTCCGCACTGAGTAACGTGTATTCATTCCCCTCTAGCTTATAACAACGTGCCTTAGCTTCATAATATAGTCTGTCTAAAGAGATGTAATGTTTTCTCGATTGTGCATAAACAAGAGACGTAGGAACTACAATAGATTCAGAGAATTAGACAACTTTGTGTTCTCCTACCGGCATAATTGAACGAGCTTGTGATACAAGTTTACTGTGGAGAAAATAATTGAACCTTACGGATACTTAGCTTGAAGCAATGTTCACAACAATTGGAAAAAGGAAAATAGTAATTGAAACGCTTAAAATGTAAGCTATCGGAGTTTCAAGCAAACTATGTACGATTTGAGAACTCTTATGGATCGTTAAAAGTTTGAAGATTATGATAATTGTTAGGTACTCGAGAGTTTATCAACGAAGATCTCGTACAGAAGTAGGACCGTATGAGGTATGTTTCAGTGACCTTATAAAGTAATAAGTGCGTGACTCATATTCCTCTATGATGCTAGTTCATTCACAGTCATGTTTGGTTCAATGAGGTACTGACACTTTCCACTCAAGTGATTATATATCACTTATGATCAGCTTTCTTTACGTGTCTTACAATTTAAAATTCCACAGCCTGTTTCCCGTGATTGGACCGGGTCAGGAATGGAATGAATGAAGCCCCGACTAGCGGCGAGGGTAGGAATTGTGCCGGCTGCCGAAGCCTGTCGCACTCCTCTGGGAGAATGATTAATGACTAACAGTTGAAACGAAATGTTATTGGAGAGCGTCGCTCGAATGAAAGTTGACAGGAGAAACCGTAGTAGCTGGAGAGAAACCCGTCGCACCTCCACACAAATCTTACATGGAGCGATGGGGATTTGAAGCACGGAACCCAACGGTGAGGGGCCAGCGTTCTGCCGCCTGAGCCACGGAGGATCTTTTATGTATCTTACAAGTGTGGTCTAATTGTCAACTCTCTCCCTCTCTTGGCACCACCTTGAGGGCAAGTACGGGTGAATGTGTGAGTGAGCTCGTGAAAGGTGAACCACACTATGAATAAATACTTCCTGAGCACCTCGATAATAATAATAATAATAATAATAATAATAATAATAATAATAATAATAATAATAATAATAATAATAATAATAATAATAATAATATTGGCGGGTGGTCTCCGAAGAGGGCTAGTAGAATTCCTTCGAGTGGAAGCCCATAAGCAGACCTGTAAGGTTGGGGCCCCATCTAGGTTGAATTCAAACTCTGAAGGTAGCACACACGCTCCCAACCACCGGGCCAGGGGAATTAACCAATGATGGTTAAATTCTCGGACTCAGCCAGGAATCCAACTGGTGACCGGTTGGACCAAAGACCAGCATGCTAACCATGGAGGTGGACAGGAGACTCGATGAATTTATCTCGTTCAGTAAGTTCTCGCAGTTGCGATCAATGGTATTCTGTAAGTTGTAATCCCCAAGACGAAATTTAAATTGCTCTGTTTTCCTACTTACTCTGCTCTACGGAAGTGAAAGCTGGGTGAACTCTGGATAACTCAATTGAAAATTGGAATTAAATGACATGAAAGTTGCGGGAATAATAGAAAGTACAGACAAATGGGACCTAAGAAATATCACAATATGAAGATAAAGTTGGAATTCAAGAGGACAAATAGGGGCAAATATTAGTTTTAAGGAAGGGCAGTTAGGGATTAGAATAATTTGCCAAGGGAGATGTTCAATAAATTTCCAATATGTTTCCAATCCTTTAAGAAATGGCCAGGAAAACAACAGATAAGAAATCTGCCACCTGGGCGACTGACCATTAGATCAGATAAGTAGTGATTGATTGATTGATTGATTGATTGATTGATTGATTGATTGATTGATTGATTGATTGATTGATTGATTGATTGATAATGGCAAAATTATGCGATTAATGTGGAGATAAAGTCTGTGCGTCTGAATCAGTTCGATAGTCGGGTCGTGTAAGGTGAATGGAGGAAGATATCTTCCCTTGGAAAGTACTAGACGGTAACAGAAGGAGAGAGAACATTCACTCGTCTGTTCTTCAGGATCATATCACGCACTTGCTCAATATTGGCATCAGTTACGGCTGCCCGAATCTTCCCTGCTCCTACACGTTCGTGCGAGCACTTTTGAACTATTCAATGCAGTGGTAAGCACTTCGCTGTGGTAAAACCTTGCCCCATATTGTGCTGAAAGTCTCCTATGAATTTCCGCTCCTGGTACACCCTCAGACCACAAAAAAAGCATTACGGAACGCTATTTTAGCTTGGTGCCAACAGAGAGTATCGTGGCCATTTTTACCTCGAAACAGCACAAGCTGTACTTATCTGATAACACTGAAACCTACCGGAGACGCAGACAACGGTGCCATCTAGCGGCTGGTGAGGACACAACGCCATAGAGCCAACCTAAAGACTATTCAGATACTTATTGACTTGCTCTCGTAGAATGAAGTCCGACCCTCCCAACAATGAAGGAATCGGCATAAGAAAAGGAAGGTCGACGGTGCGGGTGAGAATGGAAACCTTTCCGACTCTCAGACTTAGTACACTCATATTCACGAAGAACAGAACAACCTTAAGGACTAGAGACAGGAAGTTCCTACTCACAGGATATGTTCATTAGTAAGTTCTGCAGAAACGATTAGCATTTCAGTCACCTAGGTTCAGCATGTGACCTGTTGCCTAGTAGGCGCCGGGTCCTCCCTGGGCACTGATGACCTGTTTCATGTGTGATGGCATCGGCGCGTATGAGGTGCGAATGGCGAAAGCCATCCATGTTGCATTCACTTGGTTCCACAGTTCATCTTTGGGGGTTGGCATTGGGTCAGAGCGCCGCATCCGTCGTTTCACCATATCCCACACATTTTCGATTGGCGACAAGTCCGGTGATCTGGCGGGCCAGGGCAACAGCCTGACATCCTGTGACAACAAGAAGGCACGTGTTCGTGCAGCAACATGTGGTCGCCCATTGTACTGCTGAAATACGGCGTCTGGGTTGTCGTACAGGAACGGTATGGCTACGGGTCGCAGGATATCATTCACTTAGGTCAAACTGGTCACACACTCGCCAACTGTGATTTGTGGTTGTAAGCAATAGCACCCGATACCATAAGGCCTTGAGATGGCGCTGTATGCCTTGTGCGAATGCAGTCAATGGGATGCTTGTCCCCCTATATGCGGTGAACCAAAATGCGGCCATCATTTTCAAACAAACAGAACCTGTATTCGTCCGAAAACACTATCTACTGTCATTCATGTACCCAGTGATGTCCTTCCGTACACCATAGCAGTCTATAATGTTTATGCACGTTAGTCAAATTATGTGGGGAAGTGGACGACACGCCGGTAACCCAGAGCGCGATAAACGACGACGGACTGTCACTCCTGATAGTGTACGATGTGTTACACTGTTCCAGTGTTGCGCCAGAGCCGAGGAGGACGCAGATCTATCCTGCAAATGGCATTCGGCATTCGGATGATATGTCGATTTTCTCTGGTGCGACCAGACTCAGACGGCTCTGTATACACCTGTTACACTGCCCACACGAGCAGCAATTTTCCAGATGGATGAATCGCGTTCTCTCATGCCAATAATGCGCCTTCTTTCAAAATCACTCATTTGACGGTACGGTTCTCACATACGTCTGCGAGGCATCCTGCACGTCTGCTCAAGTCACACTGATCTATTATCTTCGGTTGATAGCTACAACGAGAGCTGCAGGCACATTTTACCACTCGGTGGTGGTGCGCCGAGATATCGATATGGACCTTCAACCTGAGCACCGACATGGTTCAAATGCTAATTAGTTCTTCAGAGCATACTAATGCACATGTCCTGTGCTACCTCTAGTCTTTCAAGTTATTCTGATTGTTATGTACATGACTGTAGTTTCAGTCTGAAGAGAACAAAGGTCAATGTCAGGACCAATACGGGACAGAGGTAAGTTAACAATCCTCAACCCACGGTCCGAAGTTGAGAAGCCAAGGCTCCCCTCCTCAAGTATTGTCTCGGCATTTGTCTTCCTGAGACGTCGATTTTTGCATTTTATTTCATTTTCTAACGTAACCGTTAGTCAAGAATCGTAGGTCCTTGTATCGTAACTACCAACGCTGTAAATACATGAATACTTAGCGATCTCTTCGGGGTTGTACTTAAAACCGATTTCTGATGAAAGCAAACTTGATGGTAGAACGTAATAAATATTAATGCTGTATACGGAGTAACGGGTAACTGTGGACTGTAGCAGACTGTACACAGCCATCTCGATCAATCTCGAGCTTCTGCACAATAGGAACCGGTAATGGGATTAACTGAAGGGAGACGGGACATGACATGGCACATCTTACCATTGATAACAATACCCTGTTATACAGTATACTCGTGTAATTTGTACTCTTCAATAAGGTTTCTTGGACGGAAAACTTCAGAGTGTCGAATTCCACCAGCCAGTGATTAAAGATTCTTGGGAAAGCAGTAATTATACATCTTTTTTCAGTTAAAGGACATAACTGTAATGTAAAAAATGATTATATAAGATGGAAAGCAATGACTTATTAAAGGCCGTGATGTGTAGAACTTCGTCTGGTAGCAATGAATTGTATTTATTTTGCTAGTTGCTTTACGTCGCACCGACACAGATATGTCTTATGGCGCCGATGGGATAGGAAAGGCCTAGGGATTGGATGGAAGCGGCCGTGGCCTTAATGAAGGTACAGCCCCAGAATTTGCCTGGTGTGGAAATGGGAAACCACGGAAAACCATCTTCAGGGCTGCCTACAGTGGGGCTCGAACCTTCTATCTCCCGATTACTGGATTCTGACCGTACTTAAGCGACTGCAGCTATCCAGCTCGGTACGAATTGTATTGGCTGTAAGTGTACATTACAAGAAAATAAATTAGACGATTAATTCGTTTTTAACGAAATATTTTGCAATATATTCTTAGATGAGAGCTTCTCTTTAATTCTAGCGTGTACCCTACAGTTCTGAACGTTGGAGGAAATTCACGATCACCGTGGCTGGTAGGTGTCAGTGAGCCCAATGGTCTTTCAAAGCAGTGGGCTCGCAAAAGAAAAAGAACGCGCGACATGACTAGACAGCACATGTTTAGGCTATGGAAATGCAAAGTTTCTGATTTTAGTAACAAGTATTTTCTAGCCCGGATAACAGTCCTGCTATGAGAGTTGTGTGAACAGTAGGGGATGGGCCTCTGAGAATTCCTAAATTGTTACATTACGGAAGACCGGGCTAGCTACTCGACAAATTACTTTGCATTCTTACTGCATTACTGTTATGTCTAACAGAGAAAGGAATACACATGTGATACTGAGTGAGAGATATTTTCCGTTTGAACCCAACAAGTATTAGCCCATGCCTTAGCACATCCGTTCACCGGACCTCCAACAAGTTTTTCTTCAGAGGGAATGTTTTAGAATTTGTTACTCTATCCCCTTACCAAAATATCTCTTCTAGTATTACTTTTGGGTGTTTCTGTAACGAGTTAATTGTTCATTTAAAAAGTACAGGATAATTAATGTTAGTGAAATAAATACATTAATTAATTTTGTAATATATTTATTTAAATTTGTCTTCAAGCCGAATCTTTCTATTTTAAGTGGCAGCTTGACGCATGACATGTTGCTTCGCCCATACATCCTCGGTGTATCGGAGAGATGTGAGGACGGGATGTTGACAGATACACCTCAAACACCCTCTGGAAGGGTTCACATGAGAACTTCCAAGACTCGAAATTTTGACGATCTATGGAATAATACTTGCAAGTCTATGGTATGGTGTTCACTCCCGTACAGCTGAGCAGTCGACGACTGGACCGCCTCGAGGTTCTCTCACTCTCTATACCTCCTACGCCTCTCAGCATTTGTAAATTCGGATTTGTTATTTTCGTCTTATTATGTTCTATCGTATCGTATTATTGTATTTGACCTGCATACGCCTCGAAATATTTCATTTTCTGTCTTCACTGAAATTTATTAGATAAGTTATCTAATTTCACTTATCAAGTGCTCATTGTTCAATTGAGGCTGTAGGCTTGTTCGTTAACTGTGAATATTCTATGTCTTCATATTCTTGAGTTACGCTGTCTGGGCTGCACTCCGACCCACACATTCGTTGCTCCTATTCCCCTTTCCAGCATATCGCCAGATGACGTCACCCGCTCCAACTGAAGGCCGCATGGGATAAATTAAATACACGTGGGTACGTTTTTGGGCTGGTGGTTTATTTGGAATTAGCGTCATAAAATTTCCAAAACACTGTAACCATGGAAAGTGGTGTTGGTCTACGTATACTAGGTGAGTAGCGACATCTTCTCACTTTACGCTTTCTTCCTGTAACTAAGAGCTTGAGGAAATCTCTCACCGTGTGGACCCTGTTCTACTCCTCTGTCCGGAATACAAATCTTAGAACTTGGCCGAAAATGAACCTAAGGTCCTGGAATAAAAGACAGACCTCTACACCACAAAGCTGGCCAAAGCTAGCCGAGCTGAGTGGCTCAGTCGGTCGAAGCGCTGGACATCCGACTCCAACCTGACAGGTTCGATCCTGGCTAGGCCGGTGGTATTTGAAGGTGCTCAAACACGTCAGTCTCGCGTCGGTAGATTTACTGGCGTGTAAGAGATCTCCTGAGGGTATAAATTACGGCACACCTCACTGTCGACAGCCCTGAAGATGGTTTTCCGTGGTTTCCCATTTTCACACCAGGAAAATGCAGGTGCTGTACCTTAATAAAGGCCACGGCTGCTTCCTTCCCATTCCTAGACCTTTCCTGTCCCACCGTCGCCATAAGACCTATCTGTGACGGTGTGACGTAAAGCAACTAACAAGAAAAATTACTACACCTCCGCGTTTTGAAGACCCTAAAAATAGTCAATGAGACATAAAGCAAATTATAATATTTTTACAAGTTCTTTTACGTCGCACCGACACGGAGAGGTCTTACGACGACAATGGGACAGAAAGGGCTAGGGGTTGGGAGAGAATCGCAGAGGCCTTAAGCAAGGTACAGCCTGGTGTGAAAATGGGAAACCACGGGAAACCACGTTCAGGGCTGCCGATACGGTTTCACACACACTATCTCCCGAATACTGGACACTGTCCGCACTTAAGCGACTGCAGCTATCGCGCACGGGACATGAAAATAAGATTGGTCTTATATTCACGAGCTCTAGGATGTCTTTCATTTTATTATGAACCTTGACATTATATTGTGGATACACTCATTTTTCTTTCAATTTAGCGGAACTCTTAGTCTCCACTGTGTGTGGAGTGCCCCTGCTCGCCCTCACGACTTCTAAAACATGTCCATGATTCTCCGTCTAGCGGAGAAAATGTACGAGCCAGAAGTTTTGAGGTCGCGATGGGCGATGTGTAGTTTCCTTCCCCTCAACTCTGCTGATATTTACTGTTCAACAGATCCGCGATTCAGCGTGGATGGATTCCGCAGAGAAGTTAAAGAAGGAATGTGTTGTCGAAACTAAGACATTTAGTGAAAGTGTTATGCTGTGGGGAGCAATAACTTCCAAAGGGGTGGGAAGAATTAAAGTTTGCACTCGTTCAATCAATGGAAAGGCATACTGTGACATTATTAAGACGGAAGTTTTGAATACTGTTAGGGACAATTTTAGTGTTGCAAACCTAGTACCGTTCATTTTCCAAGACGGCAATACCAGTTGTCACCGATCTGGGGTTGTCCAGCAATGTGACTCAAATCTCAGCATTCAGCGATTATGGTGGGCCCCAAATTACCCCTATATGAACCGCATTGAGAATTTATGGACTATTGTGTCTGCAAAACTCAGGAAACATTTTTATACTACCAGAAAAGAATTAATTCAAAATTTGTTGAAGTGTGGTATCATGAAATTGAGCCTGCTACTTACGAAATACCTGTTCAGTCAATGCCACAAACAGTACAAGCCATCAAAAAGGCTAAAGGTGGTCACACAAAGTACTGAAGCATGTCACATATATTGTAGAAATTCTACATATTGCTCTTCTGAAATAAAACATTCAAATTATTCCTCAATACTCTCATGAAATATGTTTTCCCTTAAAACATGCAGGTCGGGATAATTTTCGGACCAGAGTGTAGAACTATTGTCACTGTTGTGAAGCGTAGTTGAACGTCAGTAGTGGAACTTGAGAATGCCACAGTTTGAGCAGCGGGAAAATTTCAAGTTTGCCAAAAATTAGGTAAAACCGCTAGCGAAACGGTTGTGATGATCAAGTCAAAATCTTTCAGATCACCACGATTGAAGGAAAAGACGCGAAATGTCAAGTTAAAAGATTATGTGATCCTTGAACCATCAGCGCCAGTCCACGAACATATTGACTGTAGTACGTACATAAATGTACACTGTGTTGCCTAGCCTGCAAGTGCTAGTCCAAGAAGCTGTTATATGAGTGTACGCCGTATTGCCTACAGTATAGGCGTCAGTCCACGAACTTATTGACTGTAGTACGTACATAGATGTACACTGTGCTCCCTAGCCTGTAAGCGCCAGTCCAAGAAGTAATTGACACGAGCGCACGCCGTGTTTCCTACACTTTAGGCAACAGTCCACGAACTTAGTGACTGTAGTAGTATTTCCCTTTTCTTATTCAGTATACATACTAATGTCGTTAAAAGCAGTTCGAAAAATTTGGTTCCATAGATTTAGTGACGTAACATACTGTGGCAAGTTTAGCCTGCCACAGATGGGACAATAATTGCCTGTTTGTACACCTAACAGAAACTGCGGGTCTTGAGAGATACTCATCAAGCTACAAATTTATTATGCGATATAAACAGATATTCGAAATATTTAATCTCTGGTGATGGAACGGAGAGTGTATTAGGGAAGTATTATTCAAGGAATTGAACTATCTCCGGTGACGTATACGCTTCTACTTCACCCCGTTAAGGAAAATAAAAGAAGAGATCGACTCGCGTTATCAAGAGACATTTCCTGGAACACACTTCCGAAGATGAGAAGGAGGAGGGAGAATAAATTCTCCTTTAACACTCCATTGAGCTACAGAATATTCCTGAGAGAACAGCCATAAATGGCGTATCATCCGTTTTTTGATAGCAGCAATATAACAGGGTATGCGAAATCTCCAAAACGTAACCGTTAAAAGACTGAAGTGAGAAACCTGCCTCGCAGAAGTGTTAGAATATAGATTGTGCCCGGACAGTTCACCTTCACTGTACCATTATCGTGTTAAAAATACTCTATATTCTTTGTTTGCGGTCTGAATCTGCACAGAGAGGCTTCAGACAACGGAAGAAGCAGGCGTGGTCTTAATAACAGCCGCATCATTTTCCTCATACAGAAATGCGAAAGTAATTTCGAGATCTGCCGCTGGTAGGGTACGAAACTCTCATTTCCCGACGGCAAGTGTACAACTTAACGATCCGTTGTTCTACGGCTAGTTAACTCGCTCGATGGTATCAAGTTCTGGCTATGAATGTATGTATTGTGACCGTATCGGTCATACATATATTTAATAAATTAAAAATTGATTTAGGCGGTGGAAAATTTTGTCTAGCTCCCTTGTCCATATTAGAGTATAGTTGCATTAGGTTACATCAATTTGCACAACACCTCCAACTTGGTGGTGTAAACACGACCCCGTCATAGCTAGAAGAATCCCCAGAAAGGGAGCGAGCTATGAAAATTGAAAAGGAAAGAAAATCAATACTAATAACTCCGCCCACTAAAAATGGCCGAAACACGGCAATGCCAACGTGGAAGCTTGATTTGTATTGTAAGATTTCGAGATATGCATAGTAATTAGTAAGGGAAACCTCGGCATATCATATGTTTTCATAACAGATCTCTGCCAACATTCTAATTGTTTATAAAATTTGAACGTGTGGAAAATTACGCCACCATATGATTATATAACCACCAGTAGCGTACCCACGCTAACTAGGTACACAGTCTCTGGATAGGGATCCCCGAAAAGGCATCATTTTGATAATAAATTTCAGATAAACCGCCGATCGATGTGTTTTCCGCACATAACACGATTACTTACAAGTCTGCGTCACACATTTGAGCGCATTGTCGATTTCACACAACCCGTGGAACCACTGATATGCAAAATGTGTGGGAACTACTGATGGCCGACTATTGTTCGTGTAGAGGTGAAATTATATAACGGGCAGCCATGTTGAGAAACATTCACTTGACGTGAAAGATTGAAGGCAGACACACGGTCCGCTGGTCTTCTGGCCTTACCTGTATTCGGGAGGGCTAATATACATTTTTCCAATACGCGATGTGAAAAACTTTGTCCAAGAGATAGATGAAGTTAAAATATTCAAAGTATTTGAAAATTTTAACTAATGTGACCGCGAGAACTGTGTTACATTTTCTAAAATTGTGTTTGTGAATGACGCAACTTAATTCAACATCATTAGATTTGTTACAGTGAAGAAGAAGACTCTGGGATTATGAAAGTGCTCAGCAGGACTAGAAGAGGATTCGAACTTGTGATCCACGTCAGCACTATGAGAGGCTAAACGACGTCAAGGGCCTTCCCGAGGTTCGAACCATAGATTTCTCGACATGACGATGAGTACATCAAATTTAAATGTTATCTGAGGAAATTGGGCGGTTGTGTAAAATCTAGTTCACATAAGTGATATCGTTGCAGTAGGTTCAAGCGTTGGCCCGTTTCTCTATGCGTTCGCGAATGAGGTGAGATGATTCTTCGTAGCTAGTTCTTATGATCGGATTCCCTTACTGACCTCAACTTCATCAGAGGAGTTATAGGAACGGAGAGGAGGAAACCCGGTGCCGGGAAAGAGTCCACTCCCGTCGATTAGCACCAAGGGGTCTGCTCAAGGATTTACGTTCCCATCCGACGGACTACTCACCATCAACAGCTCCATATGCCCTCACTTCATATGAGCACTGCGGAGAGATTTGGAATTTAATTCAGAATTTTGGCACCCAATTTAGTGATTAGAAATTATATACCACCAGCTATCCTACCCTGCCGACCAATATTGTGGTGGTGAATTTTTTTCGACCAACGGGACCCTAACCGGCTAACCTCGGTGTTAGTCCGTGTAGACTTGGCGCCTTAACGATGAAGGCCACTTGGTGGACTAGTAGCGCTATTTGCTGCCATCATTGGAGGCCCGAAATTCGATTTCCGGTACGCCAGAGACTTCAGAAATGTGGGAGTGCTGGAGTGTTGTTAAGATGGTACATGCTGCTCATCTTCAACCGGGGTATGCCTCTAAAGGGCTGTACCAACTCGGAAAAAGGGTATGAGCTTACTTATCAACTTAATCATCTGAACCACTTTTCAAATATTTATTTAATACATTTTTGAAATTCCGGATGGGACATTTTTGGCAACTTTGGTCGGTCTTTTTTCCTCCAATCGGATCTACACTTGGAGTTTGATTTTTCGAACTCTTCTTTGTGTTATAACGTAACTTAGAGGTCATTAATTCACGTCAGCTCCACCAGCACAAGAAAACGTGAGCTGTCATCACCCGTGAATTCCGCAGGGCAATTAGCACCATGGCTGTGCGTCTATACGGTGGGTGTCTTTTCTCAAGTAGTTCAAATTGCCGCCTTCCCAAAATTGTCATCAAATGACGAAACGCAGATTTGTCTCCATACTCATCCTCCTCTCCGATATCTATATTTTCACTGTGATCTAAATGTACGTCATCCACTAGGATGTGATATGGTTTCGTCTTTCATTTAGCTCCCAACCTGGTAATTCGAAACACCGAAAATTCGTAAGAGATCATGTCAGCATTAAATTCCACAACATATCTTCGCATTTGTACATTTTATCCATTACATGGTAAACCATAGAATCATGGACAAGTTTTTGGCATTAGAAGGCAAGATATTGAGTACGGAGTTTTTGGTTGCTCCCCACTTAGTAGCCTCTTACGACATGCAAGTAGAGATATTGCATCCAATCTTCAATAATGTAAACTTCACCTTCAAATATAAATCTCAAAGCTGGCCTAGAAACTTAACCGAAATTCGGGAATAGAGCGTGAGGTCCATATGTGACTATGTTTGTGTAACCGCTTTCTGTCTGTATCTTTGTAACTTAAAGTTTCTCTATGTAGTCACTTCAGTAGAATATGATTAGCCTCTGTAACTTCGGGCCAGAAGCCCAGAGAGCTGCAATTGTCCGCCTCCACATCATTTTGATTCTGGGCCAGTAAATTTAACCTGTGCTTTTTTTCTTCCCACAAAGGCCCAGTAGAATGAGTATTCGATACTCCTGTAAAACTTAGTCATGTATGTTAAGTGGTTAAACTGTTGCGAGTTTAAGACAGTGAATTATTTTTGAATTGTAAAATGTAGCTTGTTGAAGTTTGCCGTGATAAGGCAGTAAAGGTACAAGGTTTGGAGCGTAGTCTCCTAGACAAATCCCTAGAGCATTGATTCTCTTCCTATTTTGTAGAGGTGTTAGTAAAAATATGTAAATGGAAGTGGGAGACCTGTCTCCTTCACTCTTGAATGGATGTAGCAACGGTGCTCAAGTAACATTTGTTAAATTGGGTGCTTCAAACTCAGATGATAAATTGACAAATTTTGTTGATTTTCTGATTTATCTTACTTTGTATTTAAACTACTCTACCTGAAATCTTGTTCCGTTGCTGAGCGACTTCTTTTGTAAAAATTTAGCTTCTGATAAAAAACCAGCCCAAAACAAATATAACTCTAATTTTAAAGCTTTTAAATAATCTTTTGATTGTAGTAGATAGACCTGCACCTTCTTTCCCCTCTGTCTACCACGGAATCTCCATAACAAGTATTATTATTATTATTATTATTATTATTATTATTATTATTATTATTATTATTATTATTATTATTATTATTATTATTTTAACATCGTCATCGCCTCGTCAGACAAGGTTATGTGAGGCGCTTAGTCTGATGGTTCGGTCAGCTTCCGCTTCGAACGCTAGCGTTGTGGCACGTCCTGAGAGCCATCTGGTGGCGAATGAACGTACCATTTCCACTTCTATTACAACGTCTAAAATTTTAGAGAGTCATTGTTTAGGAAGACTTTCTCGTGGACAGCCGAGATTTTCTCTAAGGACGCAGGGCACAGTTCCCTGCGAAACGTAAGACACGGCATAAGCCCAGAAAGCCTGTACAGCATCATGTCTATAAGGTTTGTTTAGGTTTCCAAGCAAGCTTACGTAACCTTCCCCAGATGTCCTTCATTTCCTCTGTTCTCTGACCAGGGAAAGTCCACCTTGTTATGCACTTCTTCATTTTTTCTGAGGTTTTTAATCGATCCCAATATTTTCTCCCTAACCTTCGTTATAGTTTCTCCAGTTCTCATTTTCAACTTTTATTTCTCAAGCTCAATGTTTCTGGTGCATATAAATTTCGTGGTCTTAAAAATGTCTGGTAATGTCGGATATGAGCCTCCCATGATAGTGTTCTCTTATTGTATATCTGAGGGTCTTTATGTAGGCTGCCTTCGTTTCATTAATCCCATCTCCACAACCATTTTTCATTATTCCTCATATTATTATTACGATTATTATTATTATTATTATTATTAATAATAATATTATTATTATTAGCCATCCGTGTGGTATAAAGTAAAATGTGCATCTCTTATTGCAAGGTCCTGAGTTTTCAGGCCAGTTCGAGGTTTTAATTCTCGACTGGCGAGCAGAACGCCATTCACTTGCGGACGTTGTCAGAAAAATTGAGCGAGGCAGCTCCTCATCTGCCCTCCATCTCCTATTTCTCCTACACGCAGTAGCTTGATCACAGAACTGTAACTCGCATCATGTTCGTAGATTTCTTCAAAGTTTTCGTAAAGTTCACAATCAATTCAGTAAGTTACGAATAAAAAAGAGGCAGAGGAATTTTCCCTTTGAGAATGTGTCTTTAATTTAAGCAAACCTCATGGCGCAACAGCACCGAAGGAGCGACTCCTGCTCAGCCCAAAGACTGGTCACCACGAGGAGTACTCGCGGCCATCATTGTTGGCTCTCTAGACCGAGATGCCCTTAATTGTTGCCTTGTATTTCATCACATTCCTTTTATACATATCCCACTGAAACAGCATCCTTGGAAACCTAGGTCAACTGTCACTTCCGTTGCGTTAAGCTACACAAATGTTTGGATGACATCATCATGTCAGTAATGTCAATAAGATATGGCAAGTTTATGTTTGTTTTAGGTATACTGTTATGTCGAAGTTGGCAGTAACATGTAGTCTATGTACATGGTGCGTCGTTCTCTCGTTTGGAACTACTGCAATCGTGAATTGTGTTAGTATTGTATTTAGTTAAGACTCCAATACATCAAGTAATATCCGCTAATCAGTCTGTTGGTGAACCACATCCACTGACAGCTCTTCTCCTTACTCCCAGTTCTTCCCAGCCCAAACTTTGCAATGTTATCATAAAGCTAAACACACACACAACTCTTTGGTCGGAAATAACACAGAACAAGTGTCGCACTACTTTGCTTTTGACCGCTTCCTGCTCTCCAGTCAAGTACTCCAGGTGAGGATTCCATTCACATAGATCTCAACATTCAGTAATATCCTACCCAAAATATGCTTGAAATTCTGCGGAGATATCTGCAGAATGGATAACGGACTCATCAACATATTATTTAATGTAAACAACTCACAGAATACGATGATAAACTGACTAAAGGAACTCCTTCAATAAATGAACATCACAGAAGACATAACAAATCGTGGAGCCTTTCGCATCTTAGAAAATGAGAAGAGATCCATAGAGAAATCTAGAAAATAAAACCGCTAAGAAACTATCAGAAGAACAAGAAAGCGTATTGGATCCATAAAGTGATTTTCTAAAAAAAAAATTCGAAAGCCATCAAGCCGCCGAACGTGTACGAACACTCTGCGGAGGAAGAAGCAGAAGGCCCGCATACAAAGTATTGAACGAGTTAAAGCCGTGAATAGGCCACATTAAGTTGCTACTTTGTTTTCAGGACATCATTCGATACACAAACCTGAACTTACAGCGTTGAACACGGAGCAGCTCTTCAACATATACATATTACCAAGCTTCATTACACATTCCATTCAAGTCGTCAACTTGTTGCTTGCGGATTTGTTTTGAGATTTTTATTTCGATAGCATCTGGTGTGAACTTGAGTGTATTTATAAATCTCTCCCTCCTTTATTTTCTTCCCATTACATCTCCCTAATATATTCTCTTATATATTTTCACTCCCATTTTTCTCCATCTACCTGTCTCACCCAATTATCTCTCGTTCCCTTCCACCCCATGTCTCTCTCTCTCTCTCTCCATCTCTCTTTCTCTGTGTTGTTTCTACCTTGTTCTATCAACTCCCTTCCTCTTTCTCTCACTATTTTCATGACTCCCTTTTCCTAATTCTCTCGAACTCTCTCATTTTGTTTTCCCATTTCCTCTGCTTTCTATTTTACCTCCCACTTTTCCTCTCGATTAACTTCTCTATCGTTATCTCTTACTTCCCCCAATTCCTACTTCTCCCCTTTGTTTCCAATTTGTTTTTCCCATAATTATGTCCTGCTTTCCTCTTTACTATTTCCCATATTTCTGTCCGTCTCTCCGCCTCCCTCTCCAAATTCCCTTTCTTCCACTTATTTGTTCATCCTCTCTTCCTACCTCTAATTCTGTTCCCCTAACTCCTTAATCCCCCTAATTCTCTCGCTCTCCCTATCCACTCATTTCTGATCCTCCACATTTTGTTGTGTTTCCCACAATTCTCTCCCTCCCTCTGTCCTCCTAAACCCCTTATTCACACGCTCCCACTCCCGTCCAAAAGGCAGCTTTTAGCTGTAAGTGACCCCAGTAGCTCCTATTTATCCCCTCGGATAATTGGACGGTTTTGAACAGTATTTTTCTTTTACTCTCTTGATGGATCACCGAACAATGAATTCTAGGGTCATAGTATATTCAGGAAGGAAACAGAGTAAGAAGGCTTTTGTTATTTCCATTCGTTAAACCTTCAATCATTTTGGCCAACTCAGCTGTCTTAGTCCTCGGGCTTTGACATTTGGTCACTACTTTCGCATTCGTTCCCGGTGTTGTTCCTTTCTCTCTTGTGCACTTTTAGCTTCGGCTTTTCCTAAAGGGCTTGTGATACTTTAAGTTCTTGTGTGGGACACGCTTCAGAATATTAATACATGTGATGTTCGAAACCTCTATCGAACTCAGTGAACCTAGTCCCTTTGCTGTTCTTGTCCTGTAAGTAGACCATGATCTAAATAGCCACTCTTGGTGGGTTCATTCGCGTCACGTGTCCATATCAGATGATCCTGCTTTTCCGCTGGTTGTTTTCTTCAACTTCTTAATTGTACCATCTTCTGTACTTATAATTACCTACGGTAGGACTATGTGGTGTATCATCTGAAGTAAATTCAAATTTGGCTCAGAATATCCAAAACGGAACTCTGAAATATATACCTCAAGCCTGAAAGTTAAAGAGCAACGGAGTGTAAGTAGATTGTGGGTGGAATTATGTGTATCAAGTACTTAAAGAAACGGATTTGTGGATAAGTAGGAGGTACTTTATCAGCACTATTATGGAACAAGGAATTCTGAGTGTTATTATGTGCCGCCTATTACAGTTAATATATAATGAGGGAGGATATTAGAAGTACTCTAACTAGCAAACAATCAGAAGAGTCTGCGTTCAGGAACAAGAATGGAAAAAATTCTCAAATAATTTATATACGAAAATTGTGAGGAATATAGGAATACTCAGGGACTTAATTTAAAACATTTAAATTTAGAATGTATTAAAATTAACTAAACTGTGAATAATTAAGTATACATTTTCATAGTGCATTTATTACCTACGCCTAAGTTAACACGACGTAATTTGTAATGAAATGTATTCTATTTACTATCATCTGCTGACAAGTTCATGGGCGCTTAGGAGATTTAAATTGTAGCAAATGAAATGTTTGTCTCATAATTGAGATTGTACAAATAAGTAAATTTGAACAAACTGAACTAACAAATCATTATTATTATTATTATTATTATTATTATTATTATTATTATTATTATTATTATTATTATTATTATTATTATATCTGACACAATATTAGGTGTTGACTGTGCTACTACGATTTGTTGTCTGTTGTCTCGGCGCCTCATCATGTGACCAGTTGCCATGGCAACGGCACGTCCAGGCGCACCATCACAGCTGATTCAGCCTGAAGGTTACAAAGGGCATACTCACGTGATCTAGTAAGATATCCATTACACGCCAACTTCTAGTCGTGGGAGATATTTAAAGCTTAGTACTGTAGTGGTGGTTCACCAGTAGACTCAAGGGATGTTACTTGCTTATTGAAGTCTTAAAAATACTGGATCAACACAATTCACGATTGTAGTACTTCCAAACGAGAGAACGACGCACCATAATGGCTTGTTTATATGATACTGTCAACCTTAACATAACGGAATACTTAAAACAAACGTAAACTTCCCATATCTTGTCCACGTTACTGCCATGATTATGTCTTACATCATTCAATCATTTGTGTTAAGTAATGTGACAAAATAAGACGGAAGTGGCGTCACATTAGTCGTTACTGTAGGCTCTCTCTACAAAGATGCTGCGGCTGTGCGTTGGGTAAGTCATCTGGGCATGCTGTAATTTTCAGTCTACGTGAAACATCGCAGAGTAATTTTATTAAAATTATCAAAATCAGAAGGAGCCTCACTTATTCATGCCATCTTCAGCTTGTAGTGTTGCTTGAATTAGTTTTTTGTTAAGAAGAAAGTCATGTCTACTAAGTAGTAATTCATTAAGTTAATACGGTGCCGGTGACGATTGAAAACTAATTAAATATCTGCTTGTTAATTGTTGTTCATATTTTCACGAAACTCTCAATCATTGACAAGTTTGCACAACGTAAACAATATACACGCATGATTTAAGTGATTTGATGGAATGTGAGGATGTTCTTGCAGAATGAAACATGTCATTCTTTGTTAAATAGTATGTATATAATTACAGGTATGTTATAGTGTGTTTGAGTGACTGGAAAGCTTTTAAGTTACATTACACTTGAATAACACTGATCATCTCCTTGGTATAGGAATCATATGCAACAAACTTCGTTGCATTACGTTAAGGTGTTCACCGTGTAAACACTTTTCATTTCCGCTGGTGCATTACAATACTATTCAGCAACAGTTGCTGCTGACCTGAACATTTATAAAATTCTCATGATCTTTAATACTTTACCTGTTAGCAAGTGGTAGGTAATCACATAGAATTTTTTTGTGGGGGAACTTCTGCTCTAAGATATCATCTCTCCAGAATTTATTATTGTTATCTCACTCGTTCGTCTGCATGCACTTGTTATCAGACCATAAGTTCTTCCTTCAGAATGTAAACCTATTCTCTTCGTCATGACTGCCATGCTATGTTACCTAATGCTCCACAGTGCTCTACCGAATCTATAGCGTCACAAAACTTGAAGAAGGGTATACATTTCATCGCAGCATTTTCAATCGCTTCTTTCAGGAGTTAATCTCATAGAGACTTCACTGGGGATCATTTTTCCAGAGCTTTCTTCAAATACGTGATGAATAAGCCTTCCGTCAGGTGCCATTTAATTTCATGTCTAACCCTTCTTCCCTAAACGCTTGAATTCTTTTAAACGAATGTATTTCCTTTTCTGTGTGCAAGAATGTTATTTAAAAAGAACCTGATGAAATGCTCACAATGTTCTCTCTTTGTAAAAATATCACCCGGTACCTTTCCAGCACGATGAAACTAATGTGACGGAAGACGGAGTTAGTGAACAAGAACAGAGACTAATTATGAGGAAAACAAACTAATATAGCTCGTCTCTTCGTCTAGACAGTAAGATGTATGTACTGTGCAGCTAAAAGAAGAATATTAGGAAAACCTTCTGAGTCTTCAAAACTTCAAACGAAGTTCTTAACGTACTTAAGAATACGTAATATACTTCATCAAAGACCAATAGTTAATATGAAAGCGTTTCATCTTCGAGATTTTAGCTTATGCCACAGCGAAAGGAAGTCAAAGGAAAGTAGTTTTAAGGTACAAATTGTACAGCGTATAAGTACAATTCCCTCTCTCTCAGAGAAGAATACCTTTGTGCACGCCACACCTGTTATATCCACAGAAGTCTCACATCGAACACAGCTATATATTAAAATAAATGTTTACATAATTGATGATACTCAAGTATACTGTAATACGTCATACTATTACGGTTTGGCAAACCTCAACACCACAAGGTCATAGGTTCACATCCGGAAGAGCTAATCGGATTTTTGAAGGACGGAAGTAAGTACATTCGACGCTCCATGTTTTACGATGCCAGCGTGTAAAATATATCTGGTAACACATTTGCTTCTCACCAGACGAAATCGGTCAAGGGAGACACAGTTTATTCTAACATTTGCCAGAGTTAACTGAAATATCCAAAACAGACCGCAGAGAATCTAGATTGTGTAAAATAAAAATGTCTGCACACGAAGGCTGAGATTATTATTATTTACCGATTTTTTGTTTTTCTAATTGATCGTCTTTAGACTGCGTGTTAACAACCAATCTCCTTGTCTTGTTCGTCTGCCGGCTTTGACATACTACCAGTATCCCTTGAGCCCATCGATCACCTGTTTGTTCCGCTCCTCTGGAAAAGGGCCTCTCCGTCTTCCGGGTTCTGTATCCACCATAAAACACTGATAGTTTTTCACCATCCACCTGAAACTAACCCTGTCATTGACTTTTAACCTCCCTAATGCTCACCTCTCCGAGATCTTTGCCATGCTCTTGGAATTATCTCAACCTTAGGGGTCTTTGGTTTCAGAATATTCGATATTTTCTTTGTGAGCCGGACATTATTCATACGGATGTGCCTATAAAGTAGCAATATTCTATTATTATTATTATTATTATTATTATTATTATTATTATTATTATTATTATTATTATTATTATTATTATTATTATTATTATTATTATTATTATTATTATGATGTCTCCCCTGTGACTGTGTGCAGGTATTTTGATTTGCTGTAATTTAGCCAGCCTCTGTGTCAATTTCGTAGTTCCATTTTACTCCCCCAGTTGGCAGAAAATAAATACTCTAAATGGATGATCAACTGCTGAGTTTTAATAAATATTGTCGTGTAAACACCAAACGTGTCAGGGGAAATAATTAAATGCCCATTGTACCACACGGAGTGAAGAATGGACTTTTACGCCCTTCAAAATCCGACTCCCTTTGTCGGGTTTGAGGCTGCGATCCAAGAGACCACAGTGAGGCAATGTACCACTAACCCACAGAGCTGGATATAACCACACGGAGTGCTTTGTTGATATTACATCACATTACTCTCACACGGAGAATACAGACACATATTGCGTTACTCTCCTCCTGATCTCTAACAACTCCAGGGGTGACCGTGTCATATTCACTTTGTCGATTGATAACAATGGAGGCGCTGATTCATACACTAGTGTATTCCTCGTCGCAGCTTAATGCTCTATTCCCGCTTTCAAAAGCCGACTGAATTGCACCGATTTTCTACACGAGCGCTCGACACAGGCTCGTCGCACCATGCAACAATGTATTGCTATCAAACCTGCCGAGACAAAAGTCCACGCAGGAGTGCACTCAAATGAAACTTCAGCAATGTACAGAATAATCATTATCCTCAATTGTTATCTTCGCTTATAATCCCGTAATTTCTCCCAGTGCCACTTTCATTATTTATAAAACGATAATTCAACTGGCAATATTTAAAACATATTTTCTAGGTTCATTATTCCGACATTTGAACTTTCCTAATTCGGCTACATTATGAATGAATCTCCTTTTGCCCCAAGTCACACTTTTTGGCAATTCGCAGCAACTCATGAAATACATTTTCTTGCTCTTGTACTTCTGAGGCATGTGTTTCTGCTTGCAGATAGCAATAAGCAAACTAAACCTGTGGAACGCACAGCGCCTTAAATCACTGCCCTGCCTCCAGATATTGGAGGGCACCTGATCAACGTTACGACTTCTCATGGTGTAAACATTACAGGTAATAAGTATGACTTGTCCTAGTACTTACGAAAACCATGGAAAATTTGCGCATCTAAGGCAGTAATGTCACTCTATTTTTTTTTTACGTAAGGTTGCACGATGTGCTGTGCTATGTTGAATTATCTGCAAAGAAAAATAATTTAATATCTCTATCTGATTATTATTATATAATCATTTGTACATAGCAACTGTAACTGGAGCGCATGTTCTGTTGTTGCACGAATAAATAAATACATAAATACATTAGTTTTTAATAATCATTAAACGTGATCGAAAAATGAATTGCATAGCAGTACTGGTGATTTCATGGTTTCCCATCTGACGCAGACAAGTTGCAATAGATATAACCATGCATGTCCATTTCCAGTCTCTTATTTCGTCATAGACACCGGGCGAGTTGGCCGTGCGCGTAGAGGCGCGCGGCTGTGAGCTTGCATCCGGGAGATAGTAGGTTCGAATCCCACTATCGGCAGCCCTGAAAATAGTTTTCCGTGGTTTCCCATTTTCACACCAGGCAAATGCTGGGGCTGTACCTTAATTAAGGCCACGGCCGCTTCCTTCCAACTCCTAGGCCTTTCCTATCCCATCGTCGCCATAAGACCTATCTGTGTCGGCGCGACGTAAAGCCCCTAGCAAGAAAAAAAAATTCGTCATAGACTAATATTACTTAACTTGTGGACTCACAAATACGAATAACTTTTAACTTGCACTCAGGGAGCTACAAGCAGTGAACATGAATATCTACAAGAAACATCAGAGTTTAGAAAGGTGCTCTTGTTCCAGTTCTTTTACTTTTAGGTGAAGACTGGCCCGGAGTTAGAAAAGCAGTCGAGTTTAATTACGTTCAATTGTAATGTCACTTAATTCATTTTGGAACTTGTACAAATTTCTCGCGTTAGAGCTTGGCAATCGAAACTTTTATAAACAAATGTTCCACTTGCGGAGCGGCAAATAGTCCTGAGGTACCTGCGTATCTGACGTGCGTGTCACTGGAGTGCAGCTTTCCAAAGTGGCTGAATGCACTTTGGGTGCCAATATAAGCCAATGAAGTCAAAGAGCTATTGAGTTCAAGTTTGAGATTCAGTTTTACTCACCGACAGACATTTTCTGAAGAGTCAGACTCAACTGACCACTAGCCAAGAAGAACCGTTGCAAGTTTTCTGGATGGTGGGTGCTCACATTCGTTTCCTTGTTTCAACAAATAAGTGTTTTGCACATTTCCAGCAGTGGGCTGAAGTCATCAGTCTGGTACACAATGCTCCTAAACCGAGACAACCGCTGACGAAAAGTTAAACCAAGGAAGCAGGCTGGATAATGATTTCGTGCATGTAAACACTTCTACGTGAAAAACGGAAGAGAAAACTCATTTGTACACAGCAACATGTCGATAGTAAATGCGACGTTGGTGGTAAAATAGTAATGGCCCCTGTGGCCGCAAACAGGTGTATTCAGTTGATGCCGCACAGGAGACCGGATGGCGCCCTACCTAAGCTTAATTCCAATACTGAAGACTGACAAACCCTCAGTCCCCGAGCCAGAGGAATGAACTAAAGAACGTTAAAATCTGCAATCAATCCGGGAAACGAACCCGGGTCCCCTTAGCCATGGAAAGGGTCTATGCTGGTCGAGTAATTACTGTTTTAAGGGGACAAAGGTCATCTATTCACACTATTGGAAAAGGTCCGATACTTGGGAAAAATAAGGTTTCCGATAAATAAAGAGGATGGCTAAGAAGGGCGTGGAAATGTAAGATTTTCTAGGCCTCACAGACCTAATACCGTCGGGGTCGGAAAAGATCGAAAATCGACTAAGAGAGGTAGGATAGGTTAGATGAAAACAAGGAGCCTCACGCAAATAAGTGGAAGCAATGCCAGAACTCGGCTAAGGTCCCCCTGGTCGCTCATCCACGCTCCCATGCAACACACACTGGGGCCCGTTTTATTCGCCTCGTAAGACAGGCGGGGCATATTCTACCACCCCCACCCACAGGGGTCACGATTGTGAAGTGAAGCATATAGAGTACGTAACATGCAAAATGCATGTTATTTAAACCACTGACATGAATTTATCTTGTCATAAAGCTGTCAGAGAATTCAAAAGCAAAGTTTAAATGTCAATAAAAAATTAATGAATTTAAGGTTTCATTCAGCCCTCAGCAATAATGAGTGCAGGTTAATTCGTGGTGTCAGAACAAGGAACGCTAATCACTAAATCCCACTTACACTTGTACTGAAATATAGAACACGTAAGAGGAAAAACACAACGGCAGGTCGGTCTGGGAAGAAGCAGAAGTAGAAGGAAAGGACGACGGCACTCTCCACATTGCCATCTTGTGTTCATATCCCACACGGTGTAAAGGTTAAAGCTGTCATCCGTCAGCTCTAAGGAGATTCATTTCTTTTCCTCACTGGCTACTTTGACTTTTTATAATGTCGAAATTAGAGACCAGACTGGGGGAATCAATCAATCAATCAATCAATCAATCAATCAATCAATCAATCAATCAATCAATCAATCAATCAATCAATCAATCAATCAATCAATCAATCAATCAATCAATCAATCAATCAATCAATCAATCAATCAATCAATCAATCAATCAATCAATCAATCAATCAATCAATCAATCAATCAATCAATCAATCAATCAATCAATCAATCGTCTAGGTAACAGGTTCCTCATCATTTGTTTTCTTAAATAATTTGAATAAACCTTATCGAACATTTCTCTAATCCCTTCTTCTTTTTCTTATTCTTCCCACATACTGTGGGGGCACGGGTGCTAACTACGTGGCACATGCGGGCTTGTTCCTATTTTACGGCCGGATGCTCTTCCTGGAGGAAGGTAATCACTTTTACGTTGGGAGAACACAAACACCCAGTCCCGGAGCCAGGAGAATTAATCAGAAACGCTTAAAATCCCCGGCCCGACCGTGAATCCAACGCAGGACCCTCTGAAACATTCAGCCAGGGAGCTGGATCCAATCCCTAATTCTTCTTCCTATACATTAATGTATACCCCAGTTTGTCTTCATCTTCATAGGTCGATAACATTAACGAACTTCTACTGTCGTTCACCGGAACATCTACAATTTCCAGTTTTTAGATAAGAACAGTTGTTTTTAATAAACAAGAAAACGTACTTACTCATAGTTAAAGGAAGTGTCGTCCTTGTACCGGGATGGAAGCCTGTACTCGTCGCTGCATTGAGTCTCCATTTCTTTTAAACTCATTTGGATCATTTTGAAGTAGTTGACAATAATCTACAAATCTCTACTCCAATTCTTCAACCGTCTTAACGGGAGTGTCGTACACACACCTTTAAGGTGGTCCCAAACACAAAACGGCTCGTTTGCGGTTCCATGTTTACTAAGACTTTTTTCTAATTTGCTTTACGTGGCACTGATACAGCTAGGTCATACAGTCAGAATGGGATAGACAAGGGCTAGGAGTGGGAAGGAAGCGGCTGCAGCCTTAATTAAGATTCAGCCCCAGTATTTGCCTGGTGTGAAATTGCAAAAGCACGGAAAACCATCTTCGGTGCTGCCGACAGTGGGGTTGGAGGCCACTATCTCCAGGATGCAAGCTCACAGCTACGCGCTCCTAACCTCACGGCCAACTCGCCCGGTACTACGACTTTTTTTTTGCTTCCAGTATCGTGTACTGCATGTGCGTTATTAATTTTGATACAGTCTGTATATATATTTCAAAAGTCACCCCCTTAAATGGTTGGTGTTGCGTCCGGTCGTAAAAACATTTGTCCGATCATCATCCTATCTTCAATCTGACAACTGGTTTATCTCTACGATGAATCTTCTCGAAATTAATCTATATTAGGATATTCTTTTAGCTTCTTCATAATTTATTAGACCGGTACAACTAAAGAACGTCTTCATTTTCACACGACGTTTTGACATTCACAAATCACGTCCCTGTGGCTCGGATTCCATGTAGTACTGTTAGAACCCCGACGCTATGATCACGATTACAACAGCTTGCTTGTGTTTGCTTACAATGACCTTTTTCCCGAATAGGAATGTACCACTTATTGAACAGAGCGTACTTTTATGGGTGTACGTTAGATACAGAGTAGATTTTACTCTAACAAATATAATGAACTATTTGATGAAGTCTGAGTCTGCTCCACACGAGAGTCGATACTCACATGACAGCGAGCTCATTTAGCCGCTATTGGTTATCAATATATTTTACTCACACAAGTCAACACACAGCGAAGGATTTGCAAATTTAAAAATCTCTACCTTGTTTGCTCTACATTTTTAATACTATTACTTCCGCTTTTATCGGCGATTTGTTGCATCGCCATCCAGTGTATATGAATGCAATTTACATGAATACGGCTGATCGTGGCTGCGCTCAACTCCCTCTTCAATACGCTCTGAGGCGCGATAACTTGAATAAAACCTGCCGATCTGTTTTGTGTGAAGGCTGACGGAGCTCTGTGGAACAAACACAGCGAAGCCGCTGTAAGGGTTTCAGTCCTGTCAGATGTTCTTCAGAAAGAAAACAATTCTGACCTTAAAGTCGTCGATAGCTTCTTAGTTAAGGGGTCACAATGTTAAGTCAGGCAAGACATAAGGAACGTTTCTTCATAAGCTGTTAATGTAACACCAGATTCCGTGCGGGTGATTGCTCTTTACATGAGCAAGCATCCTCTATTAAAAGTAATCGGGAGGAAAATGGAACGGGTCCGAACCTTATAAGAGCGAAGGTATCGGTGAAAGAAAGGGAGGACCACGGAAAAGAACAAGAGTTGATCAAGTGAGGTCGGACAGGATGGATTAAATTGAAGAGTCTGGCACAAAACTCAGCGAGGTTAACCGTGATCACCAACCAACACTCCCAAGCCAAGAGCACTTCGTCTCCCGGGCAAAAGAAAACTATTGCCCTGCTCTGAGCTGCACGATCACACATGCCATCTCTCCTACCATTCTTAGATATTACGTACCAAAATATCACTCTGGCAACCAACTGAAATTCGCGTACCTCAGGGCAGTGTCCTGAAGCCACTACTATTTTCACTGTACTTAAATGACCTACCAGAACATATAAAAACATGTAAATAACATTTCTACTCAGATGACATTCAACTATATACAGTTTGTATCATAATTAATAGCGAAAATGGAAACAACTTGTGAGTACATAATACTGGAAGCAAAAAGTGTTAGTAAACAACGGTCCACAAAGGAACCACCAGCGAATGGTTACCAGTTAACAGCCACCACTGACTTGATTGTGTGTACACGTCATAGGAAAGGGTACCAAAACAACATTAAGAAAAGTTATTGCGTACTTCGGTAGAAGTTCAGTTATTTTTGACGTTTAAAAAGACTACAGTTGAATGTTATTATGACAGTACAGTGTACTTACTCGTAGTTCAAAGAAGCGTTCAAAATGAGCTTCGAAATCTTTCAAACACGCTGGGATAATTTTGAAATTCTTGACAACCATTTACAAGTCTCTGCTCCATCTCTTTATTACGTGCCAGATAACGGCATTCTTCACGAAATAAGAAGAGCACAGTTCCAATACTCTGCGGGAACTGCCGACTGTCCGTATTTGTCGATATTCTTACAGTTTAAAACATGTGCTCTCTGGACTTCAGTGTGTTGTTTACGTCATGGTTGGCGGCAAACCTGCGAGCATTTCCCTCTGTTTCTTTTGATGGTACTGAATATAAAGTGGAATTAAGCAGAATGATGGGCATTATATTTAGTTTACTTGCTAGTTCATTATTTAAATAGTTTTCTTAGGTAATTAGGTGCATAGTGTTAATGAAGTGTTAGATATAGTCTGATATAGTTCATTTACGTTAGGCCTAGTTATTTATCGTGTGATATGGTGAAGAGAGTTCATTTACCTAACGATGATATCACGGTATATATTATGATGTTTATGATGTTTTTGTTCGGATATGAAAGTGTAGATGACGATGATAATAATCCAGCACCTCCAGTAAGAAATGTGCATTTTATGCCAAAATGGCTGACGTTTCTCATTGATACAGCACATCACACAATTTAATCTCATAATACGATCCAAATATAATCATATGAAACTAAAAAGTGTTAAAATTCGTCCACTTCTGTCCAACTCAACACCAATAAAAGTAAACGAAACTATAGAGAACCATGGCCTCATTTTTTATAAGTACTTCAGCTTCATACAGCGGAAATTTGCCAACGAGCATTCGTTTCTTTCCACTCCCTTAAAAGTTTACGGGATCTCCTTCCACTAAATACCAGGAAATTAATTGTTCAGAGCTTAATTCTACCCTTCTTCGATTATGGTGACGTAATATATAACAATCTAAACACGTCACTTTACGCTGAACTTCAGCGGGTTTATAATACATGCGTCTGCTTGTATTAAATATGTCCAGCTCTTGCCATATACGATTTGAACACCTTTCGTAGTTATATTTTGCACAGAGAAGGAACCTTCACTTTGTCTCGCTTGTCTATAACATCCTCTATGCAGACATACCAAGTTATCCGAGAACGAATGTTAAATATTTGTCATCCCCAAACAGTATACCTACAAGGTCAGAAATCCCTTCACTGCTGAGCTTCCCAATTTACCGGACGACAGCTTACGGTAACTCATTCATGCATACAACCATACGCTCCTGGAATCCCCTTATGTCTGTAATTACAGACATACATAGTAGAATGGTATTTAAAAATAATGTTGTAAATGGTACATAGACTTACGAAATTAGTATATAATATAATGTTTATTTATAGTAACTCTCAGAATTTACCTTTCATTTATAACTACTATTCAATTTCGTAACTAAGTAATATGTAATTAGGAACCTAGGGCCTATGTGGTTTATACAATTTGGTTTGGGGCAACAGGAGGCTTCATAGACTGAGCCAAGCCACATAGCATAAGTCAATAAGTATAAAAAAGAAAGAAAACTATGGCGTAACTGGGAATCTAACAAGGACTATCTTCCCATGGCACTACAGCCCTTGAAGGCCCTTGGCTTACCAAGCGACCGCTGCTCAGCCCGAAGGTCTGCAGATTACGAGGTGTCGTGTGGTCAGCACGACGAATCCTCTCGGCCGTTCTTCTTGGCTTTTTAGACTGGGTTAACAAGGACTATGCAGGATGATAATTATGCTGCCAATCATTCCGCTACGGAGAGAGAGGCGGGGAACACTGTGAATGTGTTCTACCATACCCTTGCACAGTGACTCTCGCTGCCCTCATACCTGCATACTGATAATTAAAAATGGGAGGGTGAAATACTCTAATAAAATAGCATAGAAAGAAAGGTATCGATCAAAACAACCCTGAAACATTTCCGTCAAAGATTACACCAATTGTGACCTATGGCATTGAAATCATATGGACCTTCGTGGAAAATAAAGACCTAAAAGCGATAGAAAGCGTGAAAGCAAATTTCCTTAAAAGAGCATTCTGCGTATCTAAACACTCAACCTCAAGACTTGTATATGAAATGACACGAGAACACTTCTTCATCGAGGACTATGACTCTACAATCTACAGAAGAATACGAAGAGCTCTTGCGTGAAGTAAAATCAAAGAAGATACAAATCTGGAGTGGCTTTCAGATAACGGATGCAATGACAACAACAGACAATTGGTGGCAAAGTGACTCGTGCAGTGGTCCATGGTTTCCTTCATAAGGCATATACTGCACTTAGTTTTTAAGAAGCGAACCATGATTGTGTGTGCCGACGGTGTGAAACGTTTTAGAGGGTTCGCTCTGTGACAAAACTTCGTAGCGAATAAGTCTATGTTCTTGCTTTTCTCTTTAATGATAGGACAAGTGTTGGTGCCACGCCGCACGTGTTGGGTGGCTCTACAACTTAGGTTATTAAAGATTGATTTTAACATGGAAATGTGCGGGGGGTGGGAGGGCGGGAGTTCTATCTGGAATTAGAGGAATCAATTTTCAGAGACGATTGTAACCATAACAATGTATACGTGGTCAGTAGTGTAGATCGAGCGCCATATGCTAACCGTCGTACTTGGTAGTGATTTGAACATCCATCTTAACTCAGCACCTGGTCAAGATCTTCTCTGCACCATGCGTGATATGTTCGCCCTCGAATTGAACAATGAGCCAGCCACTTTCACTACGAGCAGTGTGTTCCGTCGCCACGTAAACCATTTAACAACCCAACAGCACGTTTCCTACCCAAACTAATGCCTGTACATTAATACGTAAATCAATTTTTGCCAGAGACACACGCATTCTCTATGCTATGTAGTCACTGGCTCGTCTTCTGAGACGAAAAACATATCCAAGTTTCTGCGTACCGCAGATTTTCTGAAGCCTAGTCCTGCGCTCTTCTTCAGTGAATGTTGTCAGATCCGCTATTTGCAATCTTCATCTATTCTGTTACATCTTCTGGAGTAGTACCGCCAGTGCCTTCGTCCACTCCGACTCTCCCTTGCAGTCAGAGTCGGATATTTTCAATTTGTTTGATTCCTTTTGTTTGCAGTTCGCTTGAACCATCTTCAAATTTATATTTTGAGACATTTCGGAAGTTTAATCCAAGTTCACAAATATTTCATAAATTCAACTTTAACTTTAGTCCCAGGGTGTGGGCAGACCTCGTATACATGAAACCAATGGCATTTCACAACATTATTACTCTTATGACAACGGCTCTACTCAACTGTAACGACGGGAGAACGACGGGACATAAATTTGTGAATGTCAGCATTACATTTCAAGATAAATAGCGGAAGAAACTAAGCTGCAATATCCTTTTACGAAATCTAGGGTACAGGGGTTTTAGAGGGGTCCTTATTTAGGTTTTTACAGCAACAAGTGTAAACTACTGCACATACAAGACGTCATTATTGAAGTTTAAAGCAAATTGGGAAGAAAATCCACAACAGATACTGTTTATAGGCTAGGGGTGAGGGATGCAGTTGATCACAGTTAATAAATTTGTCCAGACAACGTGTATTACCCCGCGAAAAGAATGATAAAAAAGTAAACGGTTTTATGGAAAAAGTGGTAAATATTGCTATTAAGAAACAAGAGCTAAATTACAACACGAAGCAAACATAGCGAATGTCTGTTGTTGCCGCCATTGCACTTCCAGAGAATGTTACGGGCAAAAATTGCCTCACCCTTTTCATTTGTTCCATTATACAATATAAAGCATATTACAATATTCGTCAGTCACGAGCAATTATGGATGTCTAAGAGGGGGTGTGTTCACTCCTTGTAGGTCCATAAGAACAGTACTCTTTTCTTAACATGGAATGACCTACGTTGTTTCCGAATTGTGATGTGATACCAATTTTTCCGCTCACTCAAAGCTCCGATTTTCTCAACAACCGGTGGATGCGCGCACGCCTCACCAAGTGCGAGAATGGTGGAGGAAGACAGCTGCCCTGTAATGACGACAGGCAATGATTGGAAGAAGAAGAAGGTATCGCTACTTGTTTAATTCACATGAAAGGTTTTCGGTGACGCAAGGACAGGAAAGCGCTAGGATTGCGAAGGAGCCGGCCGTGGCCTTAATTAAGGTACAGCCACAGCATTCGCCTGGTGTGAAAATGGGAAACCAGTGAAAAATATCTTCGAGCTGCCGGCGGTGATATTCCAACCCACATCTCCCGAAAGCAGTCTATTTGGCGAGCTCACTCGGTAAGAAGGTCTAAGGCTGCGTGCACACCGAGCGCGCTTCGCATAGTGTGTCGCGTGTAGCGTGATATGCTATGCATAGCGCAAGGCGTGCTTGCTGTTCACACCGAAAACTCTACGCCGTGTTCTCAGCTTAGTTTAGCGCAAGGCGTTTTAGGGTGCTCATAAACTAATGCCGTTATCCAAGTACACTAGAAACAGTTGAAAATTAGAAAGAAGAATCGAAAGTGGGTTCATGAAATTAATGAAGAACGAATTACTTTCGGAGAATTCCATCGTTTGTACGGAGATGCAAGATTTTATCGCGATAAATTTTATGATTACTTAAGAGTGACAAAAATACTTTTGACCTTCTAAACCCTGCAACTGAAATGTGGCGACAAGTAGCAGAGAAGTATTGAGAAAAATTCAATTTTCCAAATTGTCTAGGAGCACCGGGCAGCAAACACGTGGAAATTAAATTTCCGGCTAAATTACGCTCTTTATATAATAATTATAAATAGTACTTTGCAATATTGTTACAATTAGCATACACAATTTTTCATCGTAACAAAGGTGAAGTAAATGTGTGACAAATATAATTCATAAACAGAAATATTTACTTCCAAGCCCACTACTAGCCTGCAGAGTGATATTCTTCACGTTACCACCCTCCATTGGCAAAATTATAAGCCGATATGACAGAGTTTGAGAGATTCTATGCACTTTGTCACAAAGTGTCCGGCTACATGGCTAAATGGTTACCGTACTGGCATTTGGTCACAGGAGTCCCGAGTTCGATTCCCGGCAGAGTCGGGAATTGTATCATAATTAGTAAATTCCATTGGCACGGGGGCTGGGTTGTATTTGTGTATTCATAATCATTTCATCCTCATCATGACGCAGGTCACCTACTGGCATCAATTCAAAAGACCTCCACCTGGCAAGCCGAACTTCTCCTCGGACACTTCCGACACTAAAATCCATACGCAATTTCATCCTGTCACAATGTTAAGCTCAGTGAACTGTGACGGTAGAAGTAATATTACTGTATGTGTTTACTGTAGGAATGCGATAAAACTGTTGTAGATACTTAAGTCCACTTAGTTTGCAAAACAGTTACATTTTTATAATTTTTGTGTCTTGGGTTCCATATTTCTTCTCTTTGAAACACTGCATGAATAATTTCTTCTTCCATAGATTCAGAACCAGCTAGGTAACGCTAAGCAATTAACCAACACTGCGCGTTGTCTGGCGCTTCGCTTAGCTGTAAGGTAGGCGTTCAGCGCAGCAGAGCGCGGGCTGTGTGGACACCTGGCTTAGGAACAAAGCACTGGTTATGCTTAGCGTGACGCTTAGCGTTGAGCAACACGCGATACACTATGCGAAGCGCGCTTGGTGTGTACGCGGCCTAAGAGTAAGAGGTGGTTACCATCTTGTTGTAGATAAAACACATAAAGGAAATAGAGTATAAAATTAAAATGAAAGGAACACATTACTGATAAAATGTGTGAAAGAGAGTATTCACATAGCCGTGGAGAAACGATCCCCCATAATTATCTTGGTATTAATGGTTATGAACGTTGCGTGATCAGGCTCATAAGAAGGTAAATTGTTTCTGGATTACGATATCTCAGGCAGTCCATTTGAGACTCGAGCTAGGATTGGCTCTCTTTGGTTCATCACTTCTCGATGGACTCTCTAATTTCAAAAAGGTTAAATAAATGCGTATCTAACCTTCCTTTCTTTCTCTCCATCTTTCTTTCTTTCTTTTTTTCTTAATCCCTTTACTCACCAGGGATGGTTTCTCCGTCGGACTCAGAGAGGTACCCCACCTCTGCCTTCTGAAAGGCAGTGTCCTGGAGCGTGAGACTTTGGGTCGGAGATATATAACTGACGAGGAGGACCAGTACCTCGCCCAGCCAGCCTCACCTGCCATGCTGAAAAAGGGACTTGTTGGGGGATAGGAAGATCGGAAGGGATAGATAAGAAAGAGAGAAGGAAGCGGCCGTGGTCTTAACTTAGGTACCATCCTGGTATTTACCTGAAGGAGAAGTGGGAAAGCTCAGAAAACCAATTCCAGGATGGGTGAGCTCGGAATCGAACTCCGAGGCTGAGTGGACCCTCTTCCAGCTCTCGTACAAATTTTAAAATTTCGTGACAGAGCCCGGAATCGAACCCGGAGCCCCGTTTGCGGCAGCTAATCACACTAACCACTAAACCACAGAGGCGGACATGGTTACTAACTATTCAGGTAATATCACTGAAGATTAGGTCCGACTCGTTGGCTGAACGGTCAGCGTACTGGCCTTCGGTTTAGAGGGTCCCGGGTTCGATTCCCGGCCGGGTCGGGGATTTTTACCTTAATTGGTTAATTCCAATGGCACGGGGGCTGGGTGTATTGTGTTGTCTTCATCATCATTTCATCCTCGTCACGACGAGCAGGTCGCCTACGGGAGTCAAGTAGAAAGACGTGTATCTGGCGAGCCGAACCCGTCCTGGGATATCCCGACACTAAAAGCCATACGACATTTCATTTACTGAAGATTAGGAATGTGTGGATCTAAATGTAGTTAGAGGTTGACTATAACGATTGAAATGGGTTCCCTATACTTCAGTAGAATTGTTTTCAATTTATTAGAGACCCTGCCTACATTAATAATAATAATAATAATAATAATAGTAATAATAATAATAATAATAATAATAATAATAATAATAATAATAATAACAATGGCTTCACTCCTTCTAAGTAGCCAACGTTAACAGACATCGAAGATGTGTATGCTCGTGTATGTGCCTGGTAATTTAACGGCTGGAGGCTGGCGTATATTATAAATTCATTATAGTGTGTATTTTGTGAGGTCATTATCCGGCACGTATTTGCATCGAAACGCTAAGATTCCTCGTCATAATGGTGCCACCTGTTGGTTGTGAAATCCTTGCTGACCAGTTTATTCACGGTAGGTCGAGTCGGCAGAGAATGTGACGTAACGTGGGAGATCCGGAAGCAAATTACACCTCCACAATGCTCTGTCGTCCGAGATTTACTGTCCGTGGCGCTCCGAAGCGTCCAGAGGCGTCGGTCTGGCCGCTCCGTTAATGAGCTTCTGGTGCATGTTGTGGTTGTTTGCAGCTTCTGAACTGGGGAGATTACTGTTGAATCTAGAATTAAGAATCTTGCAGTTTTTAAACATAAGCAAACTGCTTTCACTCTAAGTCCCATTTGTAGAGCAGAGAACTCACTTGATATCTTCAGACATTACTGAAAAAAAATCCGCGGTAGTTACCTCTATGTCTGTTCAGAATAATCTCAAGAACCACCGAACGAATCTTGATGTCACTTCTATCATTATATGGAGCGTTTATTGGAAATGTTGAGGTGTGAGTCAACCTTAGAAAACAGTTAAAATGCCTAACGTTGATTCACAGTCTGGTGACGAAATTCCATGTCGCACTGACACAGATAGGTCTTATGGCGACGATGGGATAGGAAAGGCCTAGGAATTGGAAGGAAGCGGCCGAGGCCTTAATTAAGTTACAGCCCCGGCATTTTCCTGGTGTGAAAATGGGAAACCACAGAAAACCATCTTCAGGGCTGCCGACAGTGGAGCTCGAACCCACTATCTCCCGATTACTGGATACTGGGCGCACTTAAGCGCCTGCAGATATCGAGCTCGGTCTCTGTAATAAATGTTGTAAGTCGGCCTTAGGAGTAAATATTCGGATAGGAAAAGCTCAACCTGAGAAAAGGAGAAATATAATCATAACACAATATGCTAGTAACATGAATGTTGGGGAAAGCTTACGGTTGACAGAAAAAAGCACTGACTTAACTGCTGATATCAATATTTCAGTACATGATGTCCATAAGGCATTATACAAGATTAAAGTTGACACCTCACCAGGCCCAGATCATACTACAGTTCGTGTATTACGGCATCTCAAGGTTACAAAACTTCTGACGTTACTCATTAACACGATGCTTCATTTTTCCTACGTACCTTCAAAACTCAAAATGGCCAGAACAATTTTAATACGTAAGGGTGGAGACATAAATGATATTAACGAATGGAGACCTATAACCATATATTCGGTGATTAGGAGAATAACCCATTGTGTTCCCTCGTGGTGGTAATTATTTTACAATTAGTCACATGGTTCTAATTCGATCATGCCGTGATCGCCCCTTTTAGTCTCCTCTTCGCCTGCGTCCCTCGCCCAGAAGGAGAGCCATGGAAATCAAGAGATATTCAACATGTTAAGATTAGCACTGTTAAGACAACAAAGAGTTAGAACTGTGGAAGGAGACGAACCATCAGCAAACCTAAAGACTGGACGAAGACATCATGCTTGAATCATACAAGTCAACTGAAAAACTGATTAGACAGTCATTTATCCAACGTGTTTTATGGCATAATTCGTGCCTGAAACATCATTAGCGTACCTTTGAGTGTTAAATGGATAACTAGTTGATTTTACATTATATGTGTTCAATATCATCTGCTTCACAAAACTATTTTTTCTTCTGCTGTAAACTTCACTGTTTACGACTGATTACCTTTCTCATGTCAATGCTTCATTTCATTAAATGTATAAGTGACACAATATCTTATATCAAATCAACTACCTGGTTTAAAATCGGCTTCTTTTACTCCTCTTTTTCAACATCCAGCAGCTATCATGTTAACGTCCCATATTATTTGATACCTTTATTTTTCATTTCCTTATCGTTTTTATCAATTATTCTCCGAAGACCTTAAAAAGTAGTTAGTGGGACGTAAAGCAAATAACATTATTATTATTTTATCAATTTTTTCACCAAGCTCCTCGTTGACACCTTCAAAATTTTCAGAGAAGTAATCAAGGTGTGAGGGAAGAAAATGAACTTCTTCGGTCATATTAAACGTAACTTCATGAAGTTTTCTAACATGTCTGCTAAAATAGAATTGCATTTCCGGTCCTTTTTGTTTCCAAGGAAGCTCGTTACAACATTGTCAAAAGATAGCTGCTTTTTTTAATTTCCAGTTTATCCTCTAAATTGGCATCCCTGGTAACTTTTCTGATGTCAGGCCCAATAAAGCGTTATGTGATGAACTCTGGCCAGAGTCGTGCATGTGCTGCGGGTCAGTATTTCGCCCCTCAACATAGCGGTGTTTAGACGAAATACTCCTCCTTTTAGCTTTGGGTCGGTTAAACCTGGAAAGAGCTCAAAAAACATTCACAGTTCGGTAAAGCTTTAACAAATTGTTTCAAGAGACCCAATTTGATCAACGAGACTCTCCCTCTGAACGTTTTTTGACTGTGGACTTTCTCAAGGAACATTCTTTGCTGCCACGACTGTGCCATTCACAGAAACTTTGTGTAATCACTCTGTTGTCAAAGCAAGTCTGAAATGTATTTTGGAAAATCATTCACACGTTATCAATATATGATGTGATTTTCAAATTAATGTGACAGTTGTGACTGTGCGCTATGAAACAGCCCACAACACAGCTTCACTTGACTTTGAGCTCAAGTGCAGAGGAACAGCAAGGGGGATAGTGGGCAGACAGACAGTCACCGACAGTCACCGACAGTTTTAACCGAATTTTACTGGTTTTACTATTTTACATTCAATGTAAGAAAGACTACCTCATTATGACGTCCTTAAAGCATTCGCATATTACATCATTTTGAGTATTTCTAAGCACAAAATAATAAATTATTTAAAATAATTGACTCTTCCATGCTGAAACATATTGCGTTCTCTACCTTTGAATAAAAGTACATGTGTGGCTTGTGACTAAACTCTACAGGATGGATTTATTTCTTCCCGTAATAAGCACCAAAAGCAGTAAAATCACCGATTACACTTGAGACAACTTTTTTCACAGACCTCTGATTGCAGGGAGGATGGGGTAACTCATCTACTAACTGTGTCTTTTGTCGTAGCTCTGACAAGTTGATACCTGTTAGACCAGGCATACCGAGGAGTTTTGAAGAAGTGATAGTCCTGCCATACTCACTACTTTTACCTGGAGTTTAAAAGGCAGGATCTTGCTTCTCAGACGCTGAACCAAACTTAGGAGAAACAATAACTTAAACAGTATGTTATTACTCCTACTTCAGTACATACGTGCAAGAATTTATAGAACAGTGAAGGATAGAAAGAAAAAGTACACTTTTCTAACATTCTATAATAGACGGACGTGGTGCTGAAAGTTCGGGGTCAGAATCTCAGCTAAAATGAAGTCTTCATGGGACTAGCCAGATGAAGAATTTGAGATAAGACAAGTGTTTATTGGGTCTGCTCTAAATTAAAACCCAGCATTTAAGATTACAAATAATAAATCACTTTGAAATAGTAACGAACGAGGATACATACTGCACTTAACGCAGAAAACACAATAAATGTGAGGCGACCACGAAGAGGGTGGAACGATGTCCGTGACGAGAAAGAAGATGAAGGAGAATAAAAAAGGAAAAGACTGGAGATCACTATCCATCTCGCTCTTCTTGTTTTAGCCTCAGTGTCTGAGTCCATTAGTTTTCAAGGTAACCTATTTTCCTCCATTTACGTCACGTGATTCCATGACTTGAAGCCAGCTCGAAGACAGTTTCATCCAATGTCTTTATCATTGGGCGTAGCTTTTCCACTTGTTCGTATCTCCAGCGTGTGGACTAAATGTCTGTTGATAACATAAGGTTATCAATTTGAATAACAAGAAGTATATTCCTTTTATAATTTACAAAACTTCCCTCTGTTGCCACAATGGACATAGCATAATGACACAAATGAAATTCTAATTTTGATTAAAATTTTTTTGTTGATTACATTATTCTCAAAATGTCTCTAAACCATAGGAGTTATAACACCTAGCAATGACTTCTCAGTAAAGAAATGTAACCTCGTGAAGCTAATAAAGATATAGTTTTAGTACCAGAACATCTAAATTAAAGTGCTTCTAAAAATACACAATGAATCAAGGAGTAGAGTTCTTATCAGTTTAATGTCGTTCGATAAAAATTTCTTTAAAATAAATTATGCACGGTTCATAGATAAGCTTCTTTATCTATCAGCGTATTCTGGCGGGTCTGTGGAGAGTTCAAGTCGAACTGTGGGGTCTATCACCCTCTGATTGCTTGTAGGTTATGCTGTCAATTTTCCTACTGCTACCGTTATCGGCAAGTTCGGATACCTAGTCGGCGACTATGCAACTTTCCTTTCTGGGAGAATTTGCCAGTACTGGAAACAAGAATAATGAGGCAAGGTTGTAGTTTCAAGTGGCTGTTGATATCAGCCACTGGATCACATAGGATGGAAAATGTTACGTCCTTGCACTTTGGACTGCACGAGAAACTGCACGTTACGTGGCTACGACCACGATATCAAAACCTACGGGTTTGTTTGCGACTACAGCAGCAACAAGAGCGATAAAAGCGGAGTAGGCTGCGTTGGAGAGAGATACGCAAGTTTTATGTGTGAGTGGTCTCGCCTTTAGTAGTCAAATAGCCAGAGTGCTCACAAACAATGTGAGAGTGAGAGCGCTGGTCGTACGTCGATATCACGCGCCGCTGCTGCATGTGGCTTGAGAGACGAACTAAACTTCTCCAGGGGAGGGACTTGGATAAGGACCTCCCTGCTGATAGTCTCAGCCCAGAGCAAGCACGCTGCGATGGCATTGGGTGAAACCCACGGAGTGTTAGTGTTTGATGCTCATTTCTCGGCATGCCACGTGCGCATTTAGCAACACTGTGGCAGCGAAGCGACGTGATTGGCTAAATTCAACACTGATAAAATGACAACAGCCCGTAATATCGACGTATTTTTTTCGTATTGCTTATCAGTATGACCAGCGTCTAACGCTCAAATACTCGGTTCACGTTCTTCCCTACCACCTTGTATAGAATCCTGTGGTTATCAGACTATTCTGGGAATGTATAAAATAATGTTGTAAAATGTACAATAATTCAGAAACTTTAGCACATCATTTTCTAATGTAGGACATGAGTAAAATAGGTGATTGCATTTTTATATGCATGTTATTCTTATACCGTCTGACTCCAAGGCTAAATGGTGAGCATGCTGGCCTTTGGTTAGAGGGGTCCCGGGTTAGATTTCTCGCATGGTGGGGAATTTTAAGCATCATTGGTGACGCAAGGGATATGTGTTTGTGTCGTCTTCATCATCACCAACGGACGTCAAACCCAAAGAGCTGCACCTGGCCTCGGACACTCCCGGCACTAAAAGCCATACGCCATTGACGCGCAGGTCACCCATACAGTGTCAACTCCAAACACCTGCACCACACGCCATTTCATTCCATTTCATTGGTTGACAGTTCTTTCAGGCCTGGAACTTTGTGTTCAACAAAATGGTTTAGAGAAGGTCGTTCGGGATCTCTTTGGACGACATTTAAATGGTAATTAGCTTATAAAAAGCTATTTCCCAACAACGTAATGTTCATTGCAACAGAGTTTTTCGAAGAGCAAGCATGTCTGTCATCTCCCACTTCTCCTTGTTGGCTTTCCAGAGGCCACTGATAGTGCATTCACGTCTATATCCTAAGGCCCTTTTAGGAGTCCACATGCACAGACGTGCATGGGTGAACCCTCGGGTGCCTTTACCGGAATATCAGTAACAGGAATTGCATGGATTCCAGCTCTACCTTCATTCTCTCTAACAACGGACTAGTCGAACGAGAGGTGTGGCTGGATGCTCTGTCTTCATGTACCGATACCTGATTTTTTGCCCTCCCATACAATGATGGGATATCTGTGTTATAGATGACCATTGATACAGCTGTAAAACTTCCATTCATATACCAAGATATTGGTAAAAATGAGAGCTGACTTAAAGAAGTTACTGAAGAAGTTCGATGTGGCTTCGCGAGAAGCGTTAACATTTTATGAAGACGTGTGCCAGGATTGTCAGAAGAATGGTGAGGGTAAAGCCGCATCATTGTTATCTTGATGAAGGAAGTTCATAGTAGTTGATAGTATTGTTTTTACCAGTGAAGTGCCCTGTTACTTTTAGGACTTTAATTGTCCAAAAATGTTGTGAAAAGTAATCAATAATACATCAGAAAAGAGGCATACATATGCCTGAGATGTATAATTCTTCCATTCACCGCATGATATCATTCAAATGCCTGTTTATCTTGAAAATCTTGATTAAGAAGTTTAGAAACATAATAGACATGTTGAAATTTGTAAAAATTTGTTATTTTCAGAGTTAATTTCGTTAATTTAGTTATGAAAATATGTAGATTATCCGTCGTCTATCATTTTGTTGAAACTGATATTAGCTGCAAAAATACTGTGTTTCATTCATGAGTTAATAGAAAAAAATCACTGCTGACATTTTATACTTCTGTAGATGTCAAGTTTTGTGGTGACCCCCACCCGCGGTGTCAATTGTTTAAGCAGTTTTCGTCGGGAGTAGTTTTGCTCTCAACGAGTTTTGTCTCAACGCATCGACATCGATATACTGATTTACGTTATATGATACAATGTGTAGTCATTTATTCCATTTTTGGAACGCGTTTGAATTAGAACCTGTTGCTTTCTGTGCCATAGAAACAGATGTTCCTGATGGACGAATGAAGCGTTGAGCGCTATGTTCATTTCTCCCCACTTTGAACATTTAACTTTAAATTTACGCTTCCTCTTCAGAATTGCTGCATAGAAGAATAAGCGTGTTGAAGAAAATTGGTATTACAAATTGTAATAGAACTCGGCTCGAAACGAGCAACAACTTCAAACAGTGAGCAGCAAACAGCACTTTGTCTACCCAATGATAACATCTGCACTTGATGTAGCTCGGCTCTGGTCGACTTCGGTGTGATGTGCTTTGAATTATTATAGTTTGTTATGTAGTTTAGTATACATAGTTTAACTGAGTAAATTATATTTCTGATACGATAATGATAATAATAAGCATAATATCCCATTCTTTACCATTCTGACCAATGATTACACCCGTGCCCATTTTCACCGTCTGCAAAAGATATATTTCGCCTCTAAAATCAGTAACAATAGCTTTCTTCTAACGAAAATGTTCGTTCCGTTCTCAATAGAGAAATATTTTAAACAGGTGATCATGAACATTTTGAATTCCTAAGTATGGAGGACGTTTAGCAATTTTAAGAAATCCATCCCGGAAGACGGATAGAAGTTTAAAATGTAGCGTATGTCCCCAATTTTCCGGAATGTATTAAATCTGCTTAGCTGTATCCTTCAAAAAACCCCGAAACGACAAGGAATTAGGAGGTATAGTTTGCACAATATCTTCTAAACCCCCTGAATAACGGACATAACCCTTATTTTCATAAATAATCAGGATAAATAATGAAAACTCACTCTGCTCCCATTAACGGACTTCTTTATATTTTCCTACTTATGTTTTGCAACCTGTTGAACTTCGCAATAACACACGGAAGGTGGGAAAGGGCTAGGAGTGAGAAGTGGGAAGAAAGCGGCCGTGCCGTTAATGAAGGTACAGCCCCAGAATTTGCCTGGTGTGAAAATAGAAAACCACGTGTTTGTTATTGAGTTATAGCTACAAATGATGAGAACAGCATAGACATTACTGAGCAAAACACATTTAACATGAATAGCAGAATGTTTGCAAATCTGTAACGTCACGTGTACCTCAGTAAAATGAGCGGCTATTGTGCCACACTGCGCAAGCATTTCTAGTGAAGTGGATAGCATATCTGTGGTTCGATCCCACCCCACGGCATGTTTGTATAGGGGTGGTCATTACTGCTGTAAGAGGGAGCACAACTGGGCAATCATCCTCTATTAACGCTAACCATGTGGTAAAAAGGAATAGGTACAATTCTTCGAAAAATGAAGCTATGGACCAAGAAAAGGGAAGATTCACGAAGGGGTTTAAATGAAAGGCTCCATAGTCATCGCAAGTTTAACAGCATTCTGGGTGTAAAGTAGAAGGGATGTGAAAGGGGAAATATGAACGCGGCCCGCCTGACAACAAGTAAGTGGTAGCAGTGCCAGACACAGCTAGGGAAACAGTGGTCGCCAAGTTGAGACCTTCTGGTCTCCCTTCACCAGTGGATCACTGGAATAGGTCCTGGGGTTTAGAAATCACAGGCGTGATAAACTTGCCTGAAAATTGTGCGGGTTATTCGTCATAAAACAAGACGCATTGTTAGCTGCATCAGTAGCGAATTGTTCCGTAACTTAAGTAGAGCGTGTTGAAGACCGTCATTGTCACCTGACAAAAGTGAATGAACTCAGCCAGCTAGATGGCTCGATTTCAGAAGACTATTTAGCACTTCACATCGTGCGTTGATGTCTTGTTAATCTGAAAACATTAACGGAAACATGTCCATAGATCTGAATTCTGGAAGAGTGAAATATATCGTCAAAATTTATGCGTAGACAGCTTAAATGTCTGCCAATATCTGCTGAGTCCATGTTGTAAATCAGAATGTCTGAAACTTATTTAACACACGACTGCAGTGGGGTGTGGCCATACCGAATGTCACTCATCATCACTCCAATAACACATCAGAAGCTTCCCTCACGCACACGGCAGCCACGCCCAAAGTACAAATTTCACGGCCTGTTTCAAGCAGACGTGAGGGTATCTCATAGCTTCCCCCGTGGATCACTGGCTGAGTATCGACGGCCTTCCTCCAAGGGTAATTGAACCTTAAAGCAAAGGGTAGCAGCTTCAGCTTCAACGATCAGTCATGTTAAATACTACTGCTAGCTCCTGGCTACGTCATAATGTGTCTTTCCTTTCTGGAAACCCACTGAGTTTGTTAGCTGAACTCATTGATTCAGATGACGTGTATGCAATTATTAATTCTGTTCCAATAACATTTAGGACAGTCGGCCACGTGGCAAATTCCCTGAATATAGTTTTCCTACACTTTTATTTAATCATTCCAAAGAATTTGGAAATTTATTGAACATCACCCTTGGTAAATTATTCCAATCCCTACATCCTCATCCTATAAACGAATATTTATCCCAATTTGTCCTCTTGAATTCCAGCTTTATCTTCATATTATATTTCCTATTTAAAATCACCACTGAAACTCTTTGATCTACTAATGTCATTCCACGCCATCTCTCCACTGACAGGTCGGAAAATACCACATAGTCGAGCAGCTCGTCTTCTTTCTCCCAAGTATTCCCAGGTCAATCTTTGCAACATTTTCGTAATGGTATTCTTTAGTCTCAAATCACTTGGATTTTTTCCAGTTCTCAAATCAAGTAATCCTGATGAGGGTCCTACACACTGGGATCATACTAAAGTTGCAGCTTACCAGAGACTTATATCCCGCTCTTATACATTCTTACTACAACCGATAAATACCCTCAAAACCATGGGCAGAGATCTCTCCCCTTTATTTACAATCCTGTTAATGTGACTACCCCGGTAAAGATCTATCCTTATATTGACACCTAGGCACTTACGGTGATCCCCATAAGGAACTTTCACCCCATCAATGCAGTAATGAAAACTGAGACGACTTTTCCTATTTGTGAAACTCACAACCTGAGCTTTGAACACGTTTATCACCAATGTGTCGTGTCCATCTCACGACATTGTAGAGGTCTTGGTCACTAAAATCTCTTGCTGTTGTTAAAATATTAAGTATTATTATTAGCCCGCCTGGGGCCATGGTTGTTAATGCGGTGAAGTCTAAACGATGTTACACCGCATTTAGTCTGCTTCGTGCGGACACACACTATTGGTCGGGAGATTTGCGGACGTGGTGGTATACAACTGCTAATCACTGGCTTGGTGCCAAATCCCAAGATTAAATTCCAAACCTCTGAGCAGAACTCACATGGAGTGAAGGCAAATGATGCTGTTGATGGTGATTCGTCCGTCGGATTGAGACGTTAGGCCTTGAGCAGAGCCCTTAATGCTGTTCTACAGGAGTATGCTATGTGCCGGCACCGAGTTTCCCCCTCTCCCTTCCTACTACCATATATCGCGTAATTCATTTTATCTCATTGACTCCTTTGAGGAGGTTGACGTCAGCAAGGGCATCCGGGAATTAAAACCCGCCACGACAGATTCATCTCACCTCATACCGACCCCGTAGAGAAACGGAACAAGGGTACAACAAACTATTATTATTATTATTATTATTATTATTATTATTATTATTATTATTATTATTATTATTATTATTATTATTATTATTATTATTATTATTATTATTATTATTATTATTATTATTATTATTATTCGTCTTTCTAAGAGACCATATTGCTTTCATTCTTTCACTGTGTGCCTGTTTTCTTTCTTCTGACCACTTAGTCCCCGATCTTTTAGGGACTTCATTCTCTGGCTTTACAACCCATGTATTTGTCTTGTGACGGTGAATGTTCTGATGGTTCTATCTGGGCCTTTTCAAGATCATTTTTAACATCTTGTATCCATTATTATTTATTTATTTAATCGGACAACAAGGGACCACGATAAGTAGATTGTGTCGTTTACTCACTTTTCGATTGATTTTCATGAGGTCGAGCACGACCTTCATCCAACCACTTTGCACCAGTTGTTCACTTCACATCCCGGAAAGTCCCAAACGTCACGGTTCTTGTTCTAAAAAAAGTCTCGTGTGTACGCTTCATCTATTCGTAGTCACATTCCTTCACTTTTATTTAATACTCCATATTTTTACAGAACATGACATGCAGTTTGAGTACTTGGTGGACATGGTTTCATCTTCTGTTCTCCTCTCAAAGCTACGTTTATTGTAAAGTGCCAGGAGGGAGACAGGTTGTCACAAGAACGGACAGCTCAGGAGACTCTCCACCAGCTCCTAACAAAAGCTTTGAACATCACTTTCACTTTTACAGTGTCACATTTAGTTGGGTAGTATACTTTCTCACTCGAAGGCATTGGTATATCGCCTGGTTAAATCATCGAATTTTACAACTGTCAGTGTTGGATTAGGCCAGTGGAAATGTTATTCTACATTACTGTGTGCAGCTGTCATTTCCATGTGTATAGCAGCGATATTGAATTTCAGACTTTCTTTTCACACAGTATTATCAAAACACGACCTCAAATAATCACATACCTAATTCACCATGCTCTGTAATCAACAGATACAAAATATGGGAGATTAGTTTATGTTATCTCTGTGACTGGTTAATACTGCGTGACGAAATATGTTTTCTGCACTTAAACCAGGGTTCGGAAATATGGGCATATACCGAGTGACGAGAAAGAGAGGGTTAAATAATAAATAATGACAGACTGACAAAAGAAGTTTTAATCCTTATAAATAAAGTTACAGGGAGTCCGCTGTCTGTAATTTCGTTTATTTTGCCGATTTTTCAGACATTTGTACGTTTTGGGTCAACTGAAGGGCGTATCCGTGGTTTTCATGTTTTGTGTTTGTTTGTCCGTCTGTTCCACCAACAGCTGGATACATCTTGACCAAACTTCATATTTAGAGTATACTCATCCAGAAGCACAATTAGATATGCAAATGATTTAAAAATCACCGAGTAGTCTGGGGGGTTTAGAGCAGCAATTTTCTCTTATACCATTGATTTTCTCTAAAATCCGTAGCCTATGTGTGAAACGTCTCTTCACATTAAACAACTTTTGTTATGTACATAATTTCACTTACTCTTCAGATGACGGAGACAGGTTTAATGCCCTGTGACTGACAATGACAGCAGGGACGGAACGTGATGCCATTTTCGTCAGTAAACCTGTTGTTGTTCCTTGGGTATAAGGAAGAGATACGCCAAACTGCCATTCCGAAAGTCTCTATCCCCATTGTGAATGGCATTAGGCAAGTTAGCTTACCCTTACAGTATTTTAGAAATTCCTGAACTTGGTCGTGAACAGTTGTAGGGAATGTGGCCTGCCATTTCCATCAAAACTTCCCATCGTGCACCTTACAGCGGAAGCAGCGGATGGGGTACTCCCTGTGATATCTTTCAGATAACACTAAGACACCCGCAATTTAATATATTTTATCTCACTACATGTACAATAATTTACTTAGAAATCCGTACACCATGTAGAATACCGTAGTGAAGCACGGGTACATTTCCTAGCAAAATCATAAAGCTTAAAGTAATACCAGCGAGGGTTACAAAGACATTCAATGATCTCAAAGAAGCAAACATTGAATCAAGGATACACATAATATGAAGTTATTTACCTTTAGGGATGAACAAGAAGGAAAACGAAAGCAACCACATTACATAGAGCAGCTGAACGTGGGCGGAGGCGAAGAAGGAACATAGCAAGTATTGATTTAAAGTGCTCTGTAAAATAGCTACGCGATTAAAAAATAAGAAATAATAAAATTATAAAAAGGTTCCATTGATAAGAGCGGTAGATCGCTGACGTTCTGAGCCCAAGTGCCTGGGTTCTATCCCTGCTCACGTTGGTGAAATTTGAAGCAGCTTAAATATACCAGCCACGTTTCGGTAAATTTGTATGTACGTGAGACAAAATTCCGGCATCTCATCAAAAAGGAGATGTACACACTAACATGCGGAGAGTTACAATTTCTCTCTTGTCATTATTGAACCCCCCCCTCCCTCACCAAAATGCTCTTTTGTTAATCCAATGACTATGAGTGAGCTCGATTCAAATTCTTAAGGCAGTTTAAAATCCCCTCAACAAGCCGGGAATCGAACATAAGACTTATGCGCAAGACAAAGATGTTCATTTTAATCGCAGAACTGCCTGCTATCATGAGACAGAAGCTGCGGATAATCTACTCAAATTGCCGGGCTTGATGAGGTTCACAGGCTCATCATGAAGAAGAGAAATTATTACTGGTGTTGGTGTCACCATCTCAAAGACAGGTCCTACTGCGTCATCATTGGAGTTGTGTTCAATGTGTTAAAAAGCGTTACGAAAATAATTTGTGGAGATATTTGAAAGATTATGTAAAAATAATAATTTGGATAATCTCCATTATCATTTCCCGTACAGTAACATAAGAGATAATAATCAATATTTTGCTTAACTCGTATTTAGCGACGGGGAAAAGTTAACATTTCTTCATTTTGCTCCTTAAATTACCTCTTAAAATAATAATCAATACCACCATGTTGCTGTACATTAATGAAACACTATTAAGTCTCCTGCTTAACCCTGAACTTAAGGGCAGTGGGAAAGGAATTTAAAAATACTTTTGTCAACTTTGGACATGTTTCTCTTTTAAGTTACGTGTTTCTGCAACCGTTTGGTATAGAAGGCTATAGTTTTCACTAATTTGTTCCAGAATTATATCTGAAGACGTTTCCGGCACTGTCGTAACAAACAAACAGATAATGCTGCCTATGCACAAGGCTTCCTTTAGGTGCTGATATGTATAAATGTGTGAGTGAACTATGAACTCAGTTTATGACTTTTTTCAAATGTCTGAGTCATTGTCTCATGAAGTATACTAGGTAAGGAAAGATAGAGTTATTTTATGCCTTAATGCAGCTACGGAACAGGAAAATAATTTACAATTCTTGATTTGTAATTTAGAACAATTTTTAATGATTTTTTGCTAAAATATGGAACATAAAAACATTCATAAATGTAGAGATGTTCACTCAATCCTCTTCAGTCTAGTTCAGTACCTAGGGCAACGTTGTAATTATCAGTGGTAAACATTTTAGAACTTAAATCGTAATATTTTCTTCGATATTGGGATAACATTGTCAAGATAGGGTTTCTCGGGATACCGTTGAGCCGCTGTCGCGTGATGTAGTAAGCAAAGCAAAGTCACCTCCGTACAGGCCATGAAGGCCCTTGCTAACCTCGGCACGTGATGGGGTAGGGTGGTTAGCTCTACGTCCGGCCGCCTTTGCCCCCAGGAATTAACCTGGTACTAATTTTTGGTGTGGGCTGAGTGAACCTCAGGGCCTTATGCACCTCCGAAAGTGGAAATCTCATTTCTTAAATTTTACGACTTCCTGACGGGGATTCGAACCCATGTCCTTCCGGGCGGACCAAGCACGCCTTTATCAGGCAGCCCCTCCCGTAGTAACAAACAAAAGAAGAACAGAAAGGGTACAACATACATCAACCTCTTTTCTGACCTTCGTACCTAATGTGAAACTAATTAACGATATATGAGGGAAACGTTAGATTTATTTAGATAGGGGCATGTAACCTCGTCAGGAAACCGGCACAGGCATCAGATAGCAAAGTTCACGAATTCCTTACTAACAAGTAAATATTTTCGCCAATCAAATGCTATTCATTAACCGAAGTTCCCGGTGACTGTGTGAACAGCACCAGTAATATAAAAACAAGCAAGAAGTATTTATAACGGGTCGACTGACAATAGATCTCTGGTATTCTTTTTATTCGAAACTGTCCAGTGTATAAATACAATGTAAACGTTGGGCCAGTTCCAAAAGTCCGAACAGTTGAAGACATTAACGCAGTATGTCGGAAGAACGTTGTGCATATCCACCCCGCCCTCCACATCTCCTTCCCTCATTGAGATATATTATCGGCAACACTGAAGCGAAAAATGGGGAGGAACATGTTCACTGGAGCACGGAACTGGCCGGAAGGACTGAAAACTCGGGATCTATCCTGTGCTAAGTGAAATATGTGCAATTACAACCACGCCTTCCAGAAACACTAGCAGAAGCAGCTACTACAATTCAACAGCTAAAGCCGATACTGACCAACTGGAAACGAGAATTTATGATAGTAAATTATTCAGCTTCCTTTTAATTTACGTGGAATCATTGAGGCTTATAAAATTACGACATGTGGAAGCTAATATTTTTGATGTACAATCTGCCAATCATAAGCCTGGATATAATATGAAGGAAAGTGTTCTCGGTTCTCTTTTGTTTCCTGACTAATTGAAATCGATTTTGTATGACATTATTTGCTAACGCAAACTGCATTTGGAAAGCATGAACATACCTCTGAATTTCGTACACACCCAGTGATTTGGCCTTGCGGTTAGGGTCGCGCAGCTGTGAGCTTGCATTCGAGAGTGGCTTCGAACCCCACTGTCGGCAGCCCTAAGGATGGTTTGCCATGATTTCCCATTTTTATTCCAGGCAAATGGTGGGGTTGTTCCTTAATTAAGGCTACGGCCACTTCGTTCCCATTCCTGCGCCTTTTCTATCCCGTCATCAGCGTAAGAGCTAAAGCAAATAGCAAAGAAAAGATTCCGTACAAAACGGAAATCGACGGGACCAACCAGGGCTAGTTTCATGTCAAATTCCAATTATCGGCTTCGTTTGGACGAGTTTACATTCCCCCATTTATATAGATACAAGCTGTGGTACCCGGCGTTGCCCGGATATTTTTGAATATTTGCCATTAAGATTTGTATTACCAGTTAGTTATGTGAGAAGTGAGTTTTTATAGAATGCCTTTTTGAAATGTTGATTGATGTTTTACGTAGTTTTAGAGTTATTGAAACCTGTTTGATTTCAAGTTTTAGATTATTTAATTTTCGAGTAAAACTTTATCGATATGGAAGCTCGAATTGTCTGGTGAGTATTTGACCCTGTTAAAAACTCTATGTATTTACCCGTCGCACTGTAGATACGATGTACAAGATTTCAACTGCCCTTGGGACTGACACCAATCATCCTTGCGTCCCAAAAGCAGTGGATTCAACACTAATCTCGGTTATTTTACTTTTAATTCCATCTCAGTATTCAGTATGAATGAAGGCTGAACATGGACTTTAACGGCATCCAGAGCGTAACAATTCATCTCAGCGACACACAAACAATGGATTTGACATTAATATAGGTTCTTCTACCAGTTTTCCCACCATCTGTGGGTTTGAAGCAAAGAACTGCGTCGTACGTGTGGCTTTGCCCCTGTTTTCCGACCGGATGCCTTTCCTGACACCAATCCTACATGGAACAACATAACCATTGATCAGTATTGTTTGTTCCTGTCGTGGTTGGTAGTATAGTATGTTGTCTGAATATGAAGAAATGTTGGGACAAACATAAACACCCTGTCCCCGAGTCAGAAAAAATAATCAGAAGTGATTAAAATCCTCCTAGCAGACCGGGGTTCAAACCCAGTACCCAGTGAACCGAAGGTCGCTAGGCTGACCAGTCAGCCAAGGAACTTGCACGACATTAATATAGGTTATTTTCCATTATTTTTACATGTCAGCCGCTCCCATTCCCCAACCTTCGCAGGGCTTTGGATATTCCATCTCCACAGGTTCTTTTTCTCCTGATGGCCATATGGGTACCAAGTTTCGTTGAGAGCTATTCTGGAACATACTCATATACATCCATGATCTCAGTCATTTTTTCATTTGTTTTCACCCGTTTTCAACCTCCAATCGGACTGTGCCTGAAGTAGGACTTAACCAGCATCTACAGTGTCACAGTTCAACTCAGCGACCTCGTAAACAATGAACTCAACTTTGATATCAAACGTTTTTCTCCAGCAGTATTTATTTCAGATAGTAAGTGATATGTGTACCAACACTGTAAGAGGGCTATGACGGAAGAATCATACATACATGTGTAATTTCCATAAATTCGGATATTTTCCTTCTCTCCCCTGCTCTTCCTCTTGCCAATGCTGGCCGAATATGGACTTCAAAGACATCCGGAGTGTCATTATTCACCTCAGGGACCCCGAAAACTATGGACTGTACATTAATATTTGTTGTTGTTTATCAACTTAATATTTTACCCCTTTTTCCGTATTTTTTAGTAATTCAACACCACCGCTAGTGGTGCTAGCTGAATCGCACCCCTCTAGTATTTTTCCAGGTAATTCATATGGGTGCCACGTTTCGTTGAGAGGTCCGTAAACTCGGTCACTTTGGACATTTTCTTTTCTTCACTCGTTCTCAGCCCCTCTGCCGAATGGGACTGAACTTCGTCTCACCGACCCCCAAAACTATGTATTCGACACAAATATCGGTCGTTTTTTACACTTAACCCCAACCTCGGAGGCTAGGGGTCCCTTACCCCCCACAATATTTTTTCCAGATAGTAAGTCATACTTAACGTACACACATACGTTCATTATCTCGGTCATTTTGTAAATATGTCTTTTCACCTTTACTCACCCACGATGCCAAAGAGGGCTGAACTTGGACTTTAAAAATCCGGGGTACCACCATCATCTCAGCAAGCCCGAAAACTATGGATTTGACACTATTTTCGATTATTTTTATATCTCACTGCCCACTCTCCCCCAACACAAAGGGGGCTGAAATTTGAGTTTAAAAAATTCGGAATGTTACTATTCACCTGAGCGACCCAGAAAATTATGGATTCGACACTATTTTCGATTATTTTCGCATATCACTCCCCCCTCGCTCCCCATCCAAAGGGGGCATGAACTTGGACTTCAGTAAATTCCGGAATGTCACTATTCACATCAGTGACTTCGAAAACTTTGGATTCGGCACTATTTTCGATTATTTTTGTACCTAATCCCCCTGACTCCTACTCCTAAGGGGGCTAGAAATGGCTTAGCCCCACAGTGATCGTCTCCAGATAGCAAATAATAAGTGTTCAAAATTTGATTGAAATCACTCCAGTGATTTAGGGGGAGATGTGTCATTTACACACATGCGTCAATTTTAATATATAGATAGGAAGATAGGACATAGAGAGACAGATAGATTTTTACATATCACTCCCCCTGGCCCCCACCGCAAAGAGGGTTAAACTTTGACTTTAAAAAATTCGGAGTGTTACTGTTCATCTCAGCGACCCCGAAAAGTGTGGATTCGACACTATTTTCGATTATTTTTATATCTCACTGCCCCCTCGCCCCGCACGACAAAAGGGGCTGAACATGGACTTATAAAAATTTCGGAGTATCACTATTCACCACAGCGACCCCGAAAACTATGGATAAGACAATTTTTTTGATTATTTTTATACCTAACTCCCATGGCCCCCTCCCCTAAGGTTTCGCGAAATGGCTTACCCCCCACAATGCTCGTCTCCAGATAGCAAATAATAAGTGTTCCAAATTTGATTGAAATTACTCCAGTGGTTTAGGAGGAGATGTGTCATTTACACACACATAATAAGATACAGGGCGGGTGGAAAGAAAATGAACCGAGTGTTAGATTGTTGGTCACACTGACAGGTAATTTGAAAAATTCCGTCGATATCTAGCGCCGTTCTCATTTTATTAGCTGCTGATGTTAACGAATCAGATCGTTTCGCAGGCGATTGAGACGCTGTCGCTAAACCTGCGCGAGGCTTGGTCGGGCTCGAGAGCCATGCCGAGAAATTAGCATTAAACACTGTCACACCGCGGGTTTCAGTCAATGACAAGTTACCAGTGTTAAACTAGCTTCATTCTTCTTTTCTATTTTCGTGATAGTATCGTTTATGTATTGAGCAAAAGTGTGCATAAAACAGGTGGTCTGGATATGCATTTACTTTTTAAACCTCCTTTGTTGTACATGCTTGCTATGGGACGAGCCTATCAGCAGGGAGGACCTTGTTCAAATCCCTCCCCTGGAGGAGTTTATTTCTTCTATTGGCGCTCTCAAGCCGGTCATAAGCCACAACACCACCTCGCCAAGCCAATCTCAAGTCGCCCGCCAAGCGACCTGATTGGCTAACTTCAGCAGCTGATAAAGTGTTAACGTCGTAAGATATCGAAGTAATTTTTCAAATTGCTTCATCAGTATGGCCAACCCTCTAACGCTTACATTGTTTGCGACCACTCTGTATATAGAAAGTCGAACAAGGGGAGCCGCGAGCAGATGTTGGCACCTGAGGATAACCACGAGAGTAATACGAGCTAAAGAAACAGTACTTCTCTGGATAGAATATGACTTCTCCTCCCAAAATGAATTACGGAAGCGATGCTGGTAATATCAGTGACAGTAGTGTGGTACTGCGCCAACAATATCCTGCCGTCCACACGACCGATCACACCTCATTACGTCCTTCCCTTCAATCACTGCCGCTCTCCATATTCAGCTGGACCCCGGCTAATTGCATTGAGTTCATTATATGTGACACACTCATACAAGTCCAATTAAACACTTATATTTAATTAATTTTCCACAATCACATAGTGGGAGTTCAACAATCTTCCTTAATGAACCTGACGTGCATAAATCAAATCTGATACATCAGCCATGTCACTCACATGGATCTGCACGTCTCCGTTTATTTGAATTAACTTGAACGATTGCGGAAGCACTCGACATTATTTTGAAATTATTGAGAATTATTCATTGACATATCGATTATTTAAACGAGGTCCTAGCACGGATCCCTGTAGAACACTTGTTTGCTTAGTCTTCCAGTCTGTGGTTATACTGTTTACAAACACTGATTCACACGTTCTTATGACACCGAGTGAGTGCCTGCGAGGTTGGAGTCACGAAGAGAGAATGGGTTCGAACCCCACTGTCCGCAAACCTGGAAATATATTCCCTTGTTTCCCATTTTTATGCTTACTTAAGAAAGACCACGACTGATTCATTCCCACTCAAAGCCCTTTCCTATCCCATCGTCGCCATAAGAGCTATCTGTGTCGGTGTGACGTAAAGCAAGTTGTTGTATCTAAATTAGTTTCCAGTCAACATTAAAATTACTTTACTTTCGACGTGCTATGAATATTATGTAATAGTTCTGAATAGGCAATAACACTTTATTCCATACTATGTAGAAGTTGTGTTCTTGAAGGTAGTTAGTTACTGTTCTCAAGTGCTACAAACTTAAAATCATACGGTTAACAACTTTTCTTACTGCATTTAAAACAGTTACTTTGATAATTATTAGATGGCTCCACTGCACCATGTGGGTATATCGGCCTGAGCAAATATAATAATTTAGAATAATGTACATTATTCCATAGAAGGTGGCCCTGAATTGAGCATAATAATGTTTAAATGGTGAGCCCTGTGTAAGGCGTATATAATATGTTGACCTTAATATTACTTGAATAAAAATAAAATAAAAATGAGTATGAATTAGAAACTGTATACTTGTACGGGCGAAAGATTTCCTCAACTCACGTTAGACAACCTTTAGACAAGCAGAAAGTGACTATGCTTATTTTACTTGAATTTAGTAGTGCGTTCGACACAATAAATATTGACGCATTTTTAACGAAACTACAATCAATTCATTTGAAACACTCTTCTCTTCATCTCTTTGTTTCATACCTCAACAGTCGGCAGCAACCTGTTCTTTTAAGCAGTATGACCACAGACTGGAAGACTAAGCAAAAAATGTCCCACAGGAATCCGTGCTACGACTTCTTTTTGTTTACTCTGTATATCAATGAATTCTTCTCTGAGTTCAGCAACTGTAACTATTACATATGAATTACAAATCTATTATTACCATTGAATTGTTAATACTATGTCTGTAATTCATCAGGTGAATTCTAATGTAAACTTTATTACCTCCTATGCTAGTGAGAACTTTTTGTTAATTAATTCTAAAAAGACTCAAGTTATCATAATAGGACAACGAAGGCAGCTATACGCCCTAAACAAGAGGTTAAACTTTTACTTTGCGGTCTAACTATACCATGTCAAAAGTCCGTAAAAATCTCGGGATTATTAGAAGTGACACACCAGACTGAAATGAGCTCATAACAAGCGTCTGTAGGAAACTTTACTCGTCTCTTAACCTTCACTTCACCAAAACTCGTCAATCACTTCTTCCACAAAGACGAAAAATAAAGTTATCCGGACACTCATATTTAACACACTTAATTATTGTGATGTTGTAATGATTGATGCCATCATGCAACAAACGTTGAAATTACAGAAGAGAATGAATTCAATTAAATTTTCAACTCATATCACCTCCTGCTATAATATACTGTCCTGGTTAAAAATAGACAAACTACGATATCTTCTGATTTCAACTCTCGTATTTTGTCTCCTGAATGAAACAAAACCCAAGTATTTATCCTCAATGTTTAATCTACTCTCCTGCTCTCGTGAACGTAACACACGATCGACTTCCACTCTCTCAGTAACTATGCAACGTTGAACAACATTTAACTGTTTTTTCAAGTGTCTAGGGCAAGGCTCTGGAGTAAGTGAAGAGATTTATCATTTTCAAATTATAGAGTTTGTATTTAATGAAATTTTATTGGTTGGTGTTCGGAATTTCACATCTTTAGCCCTTTTTATAGCGGTCCTGCTGACATTACCTGTTAAATATATGACCAGCTTGTGAGAATGTGATTGGGATAATCTATTATTTACTTATCATATTCATTATTAGATGGTTATGTGTCAGAGATGGCTATGAGCCCTAATTTCGCCTCACCTTCGGTCCTTGAATCAAATATAACTCTTAATTAAAATAGGAAATTATAAATATAGATGCATATATACTTTTAAAATAACACTCATGATTATAATAATGAATTATATTTGCTAGTTGTGTCACATTAGAACCAGCCCTGCCGTGTAGGGGTAATATGTCTGGCTCTTAACTGAAAGGGTCCAGTTCGATTACCGACATAAATAAGGATTTTAATTCTCTATCGAATGCGGAAATGGAAGTATTGACTGAGCGAGGTTAACAAAGGCGTTGTCTGTATGAACAGCGGCAGTAACAGGACTGAAGAACTCGCCACACAGACCAAGTGACATTCCAGTACAAACAAAGAGCAGTACTTGGCCCAGCGAACGTCAAAGAGATAATCATGTTAATAATGAAAATAATTTCTAGGCTATGTGTTACCAGTGTCCAAATCCTTGGCTGAATGTTCAGCATTGAGGCCCGTGTTCGGTTCCCGGGTGGATCGGAGATTTTAATCAAGTCTGATTAATTTTTCTGGCTCGGGGACTGGGAATTTGTAATTGTGTGAACACTCTCCTCTTCATATTCAGGCAACAGGCCGCACCAGAGAAACATGCAATAGTGATTACATCCCTCCGTGTAGGTTTGGCATCAGAAAGGGCATCCGGCCGTAAAACAGGACCAAATTCACATGTGCGACACAGTTCGGGAAAAGTGGTAGAAGAAGAGGAATAAGATGAAGAAAATATGTGACCACAGTGATGAGTATCCGCTCGTAAAGAGGAAGAACAATAATCTGACGTCATCTGCTGATGCAAGAGCGCCGCCATCTTGAGGCTGTAAAGTCAACGTGCTGCGTGGCTAGCAATTAGTGCAGCTCATGTGAGGTGTCGTTTAATTCGTATTCGAGGGTTCTCTGAGTATATGGAAAACGAATAGAAAATAGAAAACACCCGAGAGACTGTGGTACGAAGAAGTGTGGAAAATGTATTTGGCACGTTTGATATTGGCTCATTCTGGTGGTGTTTGAAGGTGTTTAAATACGTCAGCCATGTGTGGTTAGATTTACTGGCACATAAATGAGCCCTTGCGGGACAAAATTATGGGACCTCAGCGTCTCCGAAAACTGTTAAAAATTAATCAGTAGGACGTAAAAACTGTAACATTATTATTATTATTATTATTATTATTATTATTATTATCATTATCATTATAATACCAGGTCTATGCATAAGTTTTTGCTAGTTTTTGTGGTAAAGAAATCACGTAATATTCAAGGGAAATTATTTTTTGTTTAATCAAAATATTGGCCATCGGCTTCTGCACACTTCGCCTATCTTTCAGGTAAGTTATGAATAGCATGCCAGAAAAACTGCTTATCTTTTGCGGCAAACCATTCGTCGAGCCATTTTCCAACTTCTTCTAAATTGCTGAAGGGCTGCTCTGCGAGCGAGCGTCCCATTGATGTGAACAGGTGATAGATGGCGCCAGGTCCGGCAGTATTGCGGATGGGGAAGGATGTCCCATTCAGGTTTGAGACGGCGCATTGTAGTGTGACAAAATAACTTTTCCATGTCGTATGGCCCATCTTTCCATCAATGCTTGACTTAAATGAATCACTTGCTGGCGATAGTTTGAGATGGGTCATCCTCCAGTATCTGTTTTTCACATTGAAATCGCCACGTTTGTCTCACATGGATGTGTTCACCACATGTTTCTACCAGCAAACAATGAGCCTGTTTCTTTGATTAAATAAGAAAAGCCATGGGTGCCGCAAATGTTCTTTTTCTTGCGCATGTCGACATGATCAGACAGACGCTAGTGTTTGGCGGACTCAACTTGTGTGTGTTGATAGGTTAATGCCAGACGAACTTCATACGCTACGTACTGTTGGATGGCGCCAACTCTTACTGAAACCGGAAAAAACTTATCCATACACCTGGTAACTAAGGACTGTGACCAAGGAAGTATACTTCGTATTTCAGGTCAAAAATTGCTGCCGTGACCCCAACACACCGCGTTCTTATTGTTTTGTTTCAACACCGCAGGTATCACTGCCTGAAACTAAGGTAGCAAGCAAGAAAGGTGAGGAGATCCGTTGACGGAGTGCCAGTGAAAGGCTTACAATGTCCCTAGACTCGGTAAAGTGGTTAGCTGCACAGTTATGAAGATTATACTCATTTTTCTGTACTACGAGCAAACCTCAGGTTTATGTGACACCCCAGAATCGGAAAACTAGTTGATATATTTTTTAGTTTTCCGCTAATCAATCAAACTCACGTCCTTATGTCTAAATCAAGCACGCCTTCACCGTATTGGCTATCATTTCTTACACGAACGATAAATGTAATCTTTACTCTTTCAAGTTCCTTTCAGCCTTGTGCATCTCCCATACCATACACTTCTTGGGCATTTCACCTTCCTTGGAGGGTGGGAAGGTAAAAACTTCCACTATCCACAACCCAGACACTTGGTGGATACAGTGGTTAGCTCTACGCCCGGCCGCCTCTGCCATCAGAAATTAACCTGGTACTCATTTTTGGTGTAGACTGAGTGAACCGCAGGAGTGGAAACCTCGTTCTTAAACTTTTAGACTTTCTGAGGGGAATCGAACCCAGGTCGTTACACATGAAGTGACCACGGCTTTACTACCTGAGCCAGGCAGTTCCTAATGATACCTTGTATTTACACAACAAGTGAACTGTCATGCAACAACATTAGCAATATTTCCACTTTCACCAGAACGTGACGGAGGCGTTTCACTGCAGCTTAACCAACATCCGCTAATATTTTAAAAACATGATCCTCCTTCACACTTGTATGCACTCATCTCAGAAGAGAACAACACAAGGCGCGAGCGATTCGTCTGAACAACAGTGTCACACTGAGCTCGTAAGCGTGTTGCTTGACCTAGGGCGTGCACACATACCATCCAGATGTGCAGGTCGCCTTTCTCTCGTTAATCTACAAGAAAGTTCAAGAAAATGCTACCTTTCCTCGCTCCGGATCGCTGGCTTTATACATCTGAACACTCAGCTCTTCATCTCAGCTGTTTGCCACGTGATTGTGACGTCACCTTCTAGTCCTTTCTCACCCACTCTGTATAAAAGGAATCATTCTTTGGTCACCTGTTGAGAACAACTCTAGACAGGTTAATACGCAAAATTTTGGATAAGCTTTGGATATAAAAACAACAACCTTTCTGGATAAAAGAACACAAAGAAGTCACGAAAGAATTAGACAAAACACTGGAGGATTTAAATAATAAATCAAACGAGGTAAATAAATAGAAAAATTGGATTCTTACCCAAAATTGATAAAATATAAACAACTATTTTGAGAAGAAGAGCGAAAACGAAGATAGGATAGAATGAAGAAATACTGGAGAACAGAGAGGAAACAGCAGTAAAACATCATAGAAGACCGGACAGAAACTGACTACAGTGGCCGTAAAAGCGCAATACGACACAAATCGTCCAAGTTTGTTCTTTTTGTTGTTCGTGCCTTGCTACGAGAAGTGTGGGGTTATGTTGTAACAAAACAAAAGAATTCATGACATTTCAAGCAGCGAACAGTCCACTAAGCTACCGGAGCAGTAAACATGTTCCTGGATTAATGAAGGTATTACGAACTTAATGATATACTGTGATATATGCGATATTTATCTGTTGGATGTGGATTAGCGGCAGGTTACTTGAGAAGGGAATACAGAGAACGACAGAACTGCAATCTGGCGGAGAAACAATTCAACAAGGTTAAGTTCGGTCCGCGTTTACCTTACTGTCAAGCGGAGTTCAATCACTCAGAGATTATTCCTAACAAAACATTGCTGAAGTAATTGCAGTACGGTAGAGTGTCATTTCCGGTGCGGGAAGAAGGCTTCAAAATAATGTTCACCGGAAGAGTTGGCCGCGCTGGTAGGGGCGCGCAGCTGTGAACTTGCATCCGGGGGTAATGGCTTCAAACCCCACCGTTGGCAGCCCTGAAGATTATTTTCCCTGGTTTCCCATTTTCACACCAGGCAAATGCTTGGGCAGTGCCTTAATTAAAGCCACAGCCGCTACCTTCCCTCTCCCATCGTCGTCATAAGACCTATCTGTGTCGGTGCGACGTAAAACAAATTGTTACAACAAAGGAATAATGTTCAAACAGACTATTCATCAGCTAAACCTTCAAGTAGAAATAAGTGTTTCTTAAGACAGATATGCCTAAGAACTTGAATTTCTGGAAAATCAGGTGATGTAATTAGTAATCACGATGCTGGCCATCCCGTAATTGAATAATTTCCCCTACCCCATTGAGGGCGTATGAAGATTAATGTTGGGCCGCCGGACGGGCCATTACAACTGCAGCAGTCGGGGATGAGCTGTCGGAAGCCATTATCGGCTCTGAGGCAGCACCCGGCTCCGAACAAAAGCGCAGAGAGGGAGTGTTAACTGCTACTTAAGAGAAGGGCCAAGTTGTACGGCGCGGTATAGTGCAGTCTGCTGTACAAACAATAACACCCATTACAGATCACTTGTAGATCTTATTCAACGATTTGTAGTGATATTTTTGCCGTTTGCGACACAGCTGGGATGACGTTTTGTGGTAAGTAAGTAGAGCGATCAATCTTCTCTCTCTAACTGATGTGCGACTAGCTTCTTGACTGGATTAGTGGTAGAGTGCCGGCCTCCATTCCCAAAATCGCAGGTTCGAGCCCAGCAGCTATAATGATACTTTCCAAGGGCAAGTAAAGGTAAATTCAGCATTCCATGTCATAGGATGTCAGTATATAAAACATCTTTGGTGACACATTTGGTGTTTACCCGACAAAAGTCCTCAAAACTCAACCGTAGTACATCCAGCCGCCTTGCAGGGGAAGAGGGAACGTGAAAACAAACCTGCAGGCACACGGTATCTGAAGGTATGTCAGTAGTAGTAGTATTAATAATAATATTGTCCGCCTCCAAGGCTAAGTGGTTAGCGTGCTGGCCTTTAGTCTGAGAGGTCCACGGTTCGATTGCCGGCCGGGTTGACGATTTTAACTTTCGTTGGTTAATGTATCTGGGTCGGTATTTGTGTCGTTTTTATCATTAGACTCGCTGTCCATGGATTTTTTTTTGCTAGGGGCTTTACGTCGCTCCGACACAGATAGCTGTTATGGTGACGATGGGATAGGCCTAAGAGTGTGAAGGAAGGAAGGAAGGAGGCGGTTGTGGCCTTAATTAATGTACACCCCAGCATTTGCGTTGTGTGAAAAAGAGAAACCATGGAAAACCATATTCAGGGCTGCCAACAGCGGGGTTCAAACGTATTATCTCCCGGATTCATGCTGACAGCTGTGTGCCCCTAAACGCACGGCCAGCTCGTCCGGTAGTCGGACGTCTGAACGAGATAATTTTTATCGCAACATTAAATAGTATTACCTGGTTGTGGTGATAAGTGAGACTCTAGTGTAACTACATCAGTAAAACGCGAGTATATTTTCTGGATTCCCCTAAGTAGGTAGGTTACTCGCAATGGACTGCATCTTCTTTTCTTAAACCGCAAAAGAAATTGAATATTGATCCGGAGCTAAGCGGCAGAAGGGAGCGAGCACAAGAGAGATATTCCACGGAGTGTAGAAGGGATTTGAATTCCAGCGGAGATCTTTGCAGCGTTTAGAATTTCTCTTTCAACAACAATTATCCGAGCAAATGAAGGCTAGTTCACATCTGCCGTCATTACCTTCTCAGTCTGCCTGCACTGATGACAGCCACCGGCTTCTCACACTTCGAATCGCGCCCAATGCAAGTGGAACTTTAAAAATAAAAGTAGCGGCCCTGTGGTTTGTATAAAGCTGGTCATGACATTAACAGTCACATAACACGTAAAGCTTGTTGTTTTTGGTTTGATAACATGTCTTTGCGTTACACCGACACAGATGGGTCTTATGGCGAGGAAAAGAGCTAGGAGTGGGAAGGAAGCGGCCGTGGTCTGAATGAAAATGGAAAACCACAGAAACCCATCTTCCGGGCTGCTGACGTTTGGGTTCGAACCCGCTATCAAGCTCACACTTGCGCGCCCTTAAATTCACGGTGAGCCCCGTCGATAAGCTTGCTTTCTTCTTTATACTGAATGTAGAGTGTTCAGTCGACCGAGGTCCGTAAAAAGCGACTGAAAGGAGCCCCAGGAGCTCTTAAACGAGGAGCGTAGGTTTACGACCACTGGGACCTTAGCTTAGTCTTGGCATTGTTCATACGTAGGTGTGCCATTTATCCCGTCCGACCTTAGTTGGTAAACTCTTTTGCTTTTCCGACCCCGACGGTTGCGAGGCCTAGAGAGTTTTCCATTTTTGTGGCCATTGTGTTTCTTCGGCAGAAATCTTCATTTTTCGAAGTGTTCGATCCCTTCCATTTTTCTGTCATTAGTGTTAATATAGGGTGGTTGCCCAATTGTACTTCCTCTTAAAACAGTAATCACCAGACGGAGGTCGCTGGCATTTGAAGGAGTTAATGGCAGAAATACTTAATTTAAAGTATCATTTGCTAATTATATTTCCACCCGAACGATTCGAAGTGACAAGCTTATATTAGGACGTCAAGGAATTTTGTGACGTTCATACCGACAACAGTAAGGACTATTCTTCGTTTATCGAATATAATTTGATGAATATGTTGTACACAGGCGCACTCGCTGGATAGGCGGAACTACGGACAATCTAGAATAGGCGGAACTCAAAGGATTTCTTCAATAATCTTAGTAATATCTTCAATGAAAATCCACAGCCTGTTTCCAGTCATTTGAGTGGGTCAGGAATGGAATCAATGAAGCTCCCACCTAGCGGCGAGGATAGTAATTGTGGCGGCTGCCGAAGCCTGTTGCTCTCCTCTGGGGCATTGATTGATGTCTGACATATAACATTAATGATATTGGGGCGTGTTGCCGGAATGAAAATTGGCAGGAAAATGCGGAGTACCCGCACAAAGTACAGTCCCACCTCTGCTTTGTCCAGCACAAACTTCACATGGAGTGACCGGGATTTGAACCACGGAAACCCAGCGATGAGACGCTCGCACACTGTCACATGAGGCACGGAGGCACATTTCTGTCTTCAGTTAATTGAGAATAGTTGAGATTACGTATTTCAGTTTATTAGTTGCTATAAAGGGAGAAATGTTGTTCAAATAATGCCGTGGAATACCCCGTTATATTTAAATTTGGCCATGTAAAAGGGAAAATACGCTTCTAAAACATTTTAACTTTATATCTTTATAACTCTTTGAATGCGACAGCTGTGTGTCATTGGCTTCCGACACGATGATGAACTTGTAACCTCTAAACTTAAACTCAGAAAACTAGCATTCTGCCAGTCACAAACAAAGATTGACATTGGTTTAGGCATATGTTACGTGAGCAGCTTGGACTGGGGGAACGTGTACTTGGATCATAGAGAAGTACTTGGAAACCACAGCTGAAGACGAAGTCCTGAAGATTTAGCTGGTGCAAAGAAATGGAAATCATTCAAATTATTTACAAAAAAGCATAGTGGATGCTTATAGGATAAGTTGGATAGCTTTACCTTTGGCAGCGTTTATCAGATTAATTAATCTACATTCGTTCTTACTCATGCTGTAGGCTAAGCGAATTGAAAGGCAAAGTGGTGCTAAATTTTAATTTCTCATCTTCCTGGCGGAGAACTGAGCTTCACTTAGTAACTGTCTAGGTAAGTAACAACACCTTGAACAAATCTAAGTGCATACATATGTGTTCTAAGACAATACTGAACATAATACACATAAAGTAATAAGATGTGAAGGAGAATGCATAAAGGGCGTAGGTAGCTTCAATGAACTGGGAGGTATGATTAAGGAAAACGGACAGCGGGGCATAATGGATGGTAAAAATGTAATGGGTCAAAATTAGAACAGGAAAGGACCACATAAATGCAAGGGAGAAGTCACCGGCTATGTTGACATAAGCACAGAATAACGAACGAAAAACAAAACACAACGAACGTTTAATGAGCATTCATTGCTCACAATTTAATCACAATCATCGCTGTCCTTTGTAGTGAGTTTCCGCGGCACACTCTCACGTGGGGGACACTACCCCACGTAATGGCGTGTCATTGTCAGTGTGGAGAAGTTGAAGATGAGCCGTGGCAGAATCTGACAGTAATAAGTATAAACCTTATGAGAACTGTGTTGAGGGAAACAGGAAGGACCGGAAAAGTGAAAGACTTCCGTCCGTTGAGCGAGGAAATTAGTGAGCGTTCGTCTTCACTTCCACCACGAATTGGGTTTGTGCGTAAGAAACAGAAAGTTCAAGTTTCTCATTAGAAACTCAAAAGTTTTGTCGGAAGGTGTAAGCCAACAAGTCCCTTCTAGTATAAATATTTTCATTGTTCGTTCTTCAAAACAAATAATGAGTGAAATTGTTTTAATTACAATTACCAGAAATATCACAGGGGTTCGGACGTTTCACGACACAGAGAAAGGAAACCACTGGTTTAAGGAGTAGCCGCTAACGATTATTATCCATCTCCGTGTCCTTAAATTCATTGCACCTCATCTCTCTTCACAAACTCTTAGCGTGGCATTCTGGGTATTACTTTTCGGTTCCTTTTCCAACACTTTCGCTTGAAAACGTACGGGAGAAACTCATTACATCTATTTATATCATCTACTACTTGTTTTATTTCCATCGTCTCCGTCGTTTGATGAGTGCTTTTACTTCGTACCTTCCCTTTGTATGTTCAAGATAGAAATTCTTAAATCGAGATTATTTTCGAGATCCTATTTCATTGCCCAGTTTTCAATCCATGCAATAGCACAGTCAAAACAAGGAAGTGGGTACATTAATACACTACAATTATTGGAGTATGAGTACCAACATTCAGCACAACTTTTAGTACTTACTCTTACATGACACCCGGGTTGTTATCTACTGACAGCAATACGTACCTGAAACAGAATAAATAACGAGTTCTATACACCTGTGCTAAATCACTGATTAAACCATTAAACGCCTGAAATACCATTTATTCTGAAATTAAGTAGAAGGATAATATATTTTGCTGACAACTCAAGAAAAGCAATTTTTGAAACTAGAAACTAAAAGACAAGTTAGATAGAGTCTACGAAATGCTGAAATGTTCCATGAAGTTGTTAATATTGTACATGGAAAATACTTCACACTTCTTTAATCATTATAGCAGCTGTTGCGCCGTATCCGGATAAAATGGATCATGGGTCAGTTAGGCGAAATTTTCAAGTTCAAGTGAGTTTACAGTTAATTTAATTTCACATTATCTGTGGTTAAGTTTTTAAATAGCTAAATGTATAAAGAACTAGATCCTTCGTGAACAGACGTAATCATATTCAAAGAGGATGTTCGCTGGTCCAAGTCTTGCATAATCCTCAAGAGGATACAAATAATTATTGTTACACTTCAACAGAGTATTTCTATTTCCGGTTTCTATTTCAAGGTATATCAATTTAGGGCAAATAGCGACCGATACAAGGGTGTAGTGTTGGAGGGTGACAAGTGGTGCGTGTGTTATGTTTGAGGCACTTGTTTCATTATATAAGGATTATAGAAATGCCAGATGCTTAGAATGCAAATTAATTTCGTTCTGCATCAGCTCAAGTATCACACCCTGTACGGAAATCTCTTCGCCTTAAATCAAGCCAAGTTCTGACTGCAACCCTTCTGTCATGACTGTACGGGGTGTTGCAGTTACCAATACCACAACTAGTACAAGTTGCTGCAATATAGTTACTATAAGTTTACCTCTTGCAAGACCTGTAACATATGAAATTGATCTACCTACCAGAGTATAACATACTCTACGTAACTGACCTACGTATCAGAGTGCCGCTGTTCCAATTTTATATTTCTACAATCACCGTCAACAACGTTATATATGAACTCTTCCTAACGAGGTACATTTACGACCTACTTAGCGGGGACTTAAGTCTTTTCGCATTTTTTATCCATACAGCAGGAGTATTTAGCCTCTCCTTTTACATGAGCGATAGAACAGTTGCCGCGTCATTCATGCAAACACAATCAGATGTTTAGTTATATCTGAATGGCGGTGACACAGCATCCGCTGCAGTTCGTGTGCACTAGTATTTATCTATATAGAAAGTTTACATGAGCTTTTGAGACACTTTATTCTCTTTTACTAACGCAAGGACAAAATGCTTGACAATCTCGGTGGTAGATTTGTGGTGTTTACGGTAAAGAGGCTTTAACAGTTCTAGATTATAATAGAGTATTCCCATACCCTAGTTCCAGATTGTCCGGAACTAAGAGACAGAGCACTCTTATATTGCAATTCGTTAAAGTTTGATACATGCCTTCCATTTTCCTTTCATGATTATTTGACTGTTACTGTACTAAATATAATTTGTTTTGTCGTAGACGTTAACAATGCTATGTTGTGTCTACCCTTAGCTTATTTATAAACTTCACTTAAGACAAGAAATGATCATAATACAACAGCTCACCTCGCAGCAGACTGACAAATAATACTCACTTAGTAGCAGAAATAATTTAAATAATTGTAAATACCCACTTTCCAGTAAATAATACAACACTGTGTTAAACCTTCACAGGAATTTACGAAACATTTTCAGATATATCACACTGCTTCATTAGTGCCACAAGTCTTTTGGGACATGCCTTACTTAATGTCTGAGTTGTGGCTAGTACTAGTAATGTTATGATCCACGTTACCTTTATCTTTCATTACTCCCGTTTGTATTTGTTTTGATGTTTCTAAGTTCCCTTTTCTGCATATAGCCGGCCCCGTGGTGTAGGGGTACCGTGCCTGCCTCTCACCCGGAGGCCCCGGGTTCGATTCCCGGCCAGGTCAGGGATTTTTACCTGGACCTGAGGGCTGGTTCGAGGTCCACTCAGCCTACCGTGATTAGAATTGAGGAGCTATCTGACGGTGAGATAGCGTCCCCGGTCTAGAAAGCCAACAATAACGCCCGAGAGGATTCGTCGTGCTGACAACACGACACCTCGTAATCTGCAGGCCTTCGGGCTGACCAGTGGTCACTTGGTAGGCCAAGGCCCTTCAAGAGCTGTAGTGCCATGCGGTTTGGTTTTTTGTTTCCACATACATTTTAAGATACAAAAATGTTGCCATTCTTCCCGATGTAATCCACTCTTTAATTAATATTTAGCAATTGTATAGAATTCTCTCTCTCATTCTATTTTTGTTTTATGTTCACTTCCCAGATATTTTACTCTCACTGCTTCGACTGCCCTACAAACTCTTAATAGATGCAATTCTGCCATTTTTCTCCATAGAGTAGACTCTGATTTTCATTATGTCTCTCTCTCTGACCCTTATTTTTATGAATTCCCATTAGGCATCACACCATTCCTCTCACTTCTCTATTAGGAAGCCTTTCTCTACTTATTGCCAAATAGTGTACGATTTTACAAAATTCCAGCAGTGTCCTTCTAGTTCCACATTCCGCTATAATCGTCTGATTCCCAATATCCTTCACTCTTACCATTGCCTTCTTACTGAATTTCTCATCTTTATGCTGAATCTCTTTACCCCAGTAGCTTCCCATTCCTATTCTGTTGAGCATCCTTTTCACTTTCCCTAGCCAGTAATCATCCTTTAAGTGTTCCATCTGTTGTTTGTATGCTAAATTCAGTATTACCCTTCCCTCTCCCCTTTCTAATCGTAACCGATATTTTATTACTTTCCTGGCTATATCTGCTTGAATAATATATCCTCGCATTATCTTCTAACTCCACAATTTGTCGTGTGCTCTGGGAAACTCATGATTATTTTGCAGAATTTGTTGTTTATTACATCTAATTTTTACTTTCTACTTCAATGCCCCATACAGTGCTCTTGAAATCACTAGCGCCTGTATTCAGTATTGGGCATTTTTCTCTCTAAGCATCTTGTGCTGGATAAGGACCAACCCCTTCATTCTAGCACGTCTTATTTGCTCATTCTACTTCCCATTACATGTCATAATAATCCCTAGATATTATATTTTATTAACAACTTCTAGTTCCGTAACCTATAATCTCCAGCCTCTTTAATTTTTCTGTAATTTATTTCCTTCTTTCGCATACCATTACTTTTGTTTTATTTATATTTATTTTCAAATTCCATATTCTGCAATATTCAGTAGTTTTATTAGAACTTTATTGCATACCGCCTGGTGATCGAGAGAGAAGTAGGATGTCGTCCGCGAAAATTAGGCCAGGAATTACTTTATTATTCATACATGGGCATATTCTATCCTCCTTCTCCTGATTATCTACACATCATTTATGAAAAATATGAAAAATATTGGTGATAATTTACATATCTGCTTTTGTCCAGGTCTTCCTTTTCTTTAATCGTGCATATCACCTCTGTGTATAATTATTCTATGGCCCTGATAATTTTGTTCGACAACGCTATCCTGGCCAGCTTCGCAACGACAGCCCGCCTGCTCACTGAATCAAAAGCGTTTTGGGGATCTATCCCTGCAATGTATAATCTTCCACCTTTTCTCTTTAAATATTTGTCTATTATTGTTTTAATTATAAATATATTATCATTGGTTCTCATTCCTTTGCTAAAACCCGACTGGTACTCTGAGAGTATAGTGTAATCTTCTGCGCATTTTACAATTCTTTTTGCCAGAACCTGGCACAAATCTTACTAAGTGTATCCATCAAGGTAATAACCCTATAGTTTTTAGTATTAGATCTCTCCCCTTTAATTTTGTATATTGAACATATAATTCCTTCTTGCCAAGAACTAGGAATTTCTTACCATCATATGTTGAATATTTTAGTTATTTCCAGTACCTGGCTATTTTCACCCAACTTGTTCCAAAATTCAAAAGTGATTCCACTGGTAGTACTTGATTCCCCCCTTCCCCCCGCTTACTTTTCAAAGTGCCCGCAAATTCATCTGTTGTCATTAGGTCGTCTAATTCAGGCAGAATGTACCCCACATGTCTAAGCATACGAGTATGGGTTTCATTCATTTTCGATGTATCTTTACAATATTTCTTTACAATACCTATTCAATAATTCTACCTATTTGTCTGCCAGTTCTTTTTCTTTTCACTTAACAAGTCTTTGTACGCTTTCTTATTTGGCAGAAAGCTATCCTTAAGTAGTCTTCCGATCCTTCTTACAATCCTCTTTGCCTGCTATTACTATTGCTTTTTCAACCATTTTTAATCCTTCATGTTCTCAATACCCAACTTCAATATTTCAAACGTTTCCCCCTATAATAGTTCCTAAATTCGTCCTTATATTCCTCCCTCCATCTGTACCTAACCAGTTGTTTTTGAACATAGTTAATGTGGGGTTTCTCTTTTGGTTTTCCGTCATCTCTCATTAATCGAATAGCAACCGGTAAATGATGGGATGTTGTCCGAAACTATACCTTAATATGTTTGATACAAGTTAGCGCCACCCGGGATGGTAAAGCTCCGTCAATTGCACTCCCTCCTGACTCGCCAATATGCGTTAAGTTTCCTGTTTTATCCCACGCCCATCAACCGTTCAGAATATAGAATTCCTCTATTGCACACATTTCTAGTAAGTTCACACCATTCCTGTTACATACTTCATCTTTAATACTTCTTGCTTCTATTCAAATTTCATCGATTTATCTATGTTACATTGGATTCTTCTCCCAATCTTGCATTGAGATCTACCATTATAATTATTCCTTCTTTTTCATTCTTTAATTTTATCTCGTTTATTTCACCAGCAAGATCATCAAAGAAGGAATTTTTCTCAAAAGGGGTCCCCAAGGGATGGTTTTAGAAAAAATCTATGAACATTTCTGTTTCCTCCCACTTTCTTTTAGTTATTTTTACCCGAATCAGTCCCGATTCCCATAGCTCTACCTGGTTACTGACATCCCTCCGGGATAGTGCCCTTTTATACTCATTCTTTGTTTCGTTTTACTCTACATTTTATAGCCCGGTATTTGCAAATGACATCCCCCCCGCTATTCACGTTTCAATCATCCCCGTAATTTAATTTTTCCGCATTAAGCCCCTGACTTTATCATTTCCCAGTTTACTACGTAGACTCTCTATATTTATTACTCCCACACCCTAGCCTAGTTATTGATGTGTGAGTATATCCGTTGAGTTCGCGGCTGTAATCTTGGTCATTCTTGATTTATCTAATTGAATAATAGAACCACGTGGGGAACTAAGTATTCTTTCTTCCCTACCCTAGATTCCCCAGTACTCGTCAGCCCTTTCTTAGCCCAAATGCCCTTTAAGTTTAACGCTAGATTACGTTTCTTCTTCTCTTCTTCCTGAGCTGGTAACTCTCCTTGGAACCACGCCTTCCCGAGCTCACTTTCGTAACTGGGTCGTCGTGGCCTCCATTTCCGCTTTGATCAGGAACACCTTCCTGTTGGTGACTCAGCAGGGCCTTGCTCGTTGTGCATATCGCTGACCTTCCGCCTAGCTGACCCATCAGGCCGCTGCTCCGTTTCGCGTAGCTGGTTCACCGTCCACTGCCTGTTCCACGTATCAGCCACACCCACGGGTCTGCTTCCGCGGATATAAGCTTTTAGTCTTGAATGCCGCGCTGTTTTAAATGAAAGCGAAGCGTTTTCATATTTATCATCTCCTCTTCATCCATATTTTTGATCCCTTCAGCTTCTTTGCAACCTCCAATATTGTTTGAGCGTTCAAGCTCGAGACCATGCGTACCTTGATCGGTCTCCTTCCCGTATTTTTCCCTAATCAAGGTCACTGTCATAGCATTCAACTTCCAGACCGCCTGATTAAGGAGAGTACCCTGTCCAGCAGATCATTTGGGTTCTCTTTATCTGACTCTACCAACCCATAGATTATTATATTTCTCCACCTCTCCGCCTCTTCTCGCATCCGTTCCTTTACTTCTATATTTCTTATCCTTACTTCTACTTCGAGTACCTTATTATTTATTTCAGTCATCTCGATCTTCTCCAGTAGCAGGCTCTCCTTGATATCATTGAATTCTTCTTCTAAGAAGATCCTCAATTCCTTAGACTCTCTAATTTGTTGCATTAAGATATCCCACGTCTTTTCCACTTTCAAGACCACCTTAAGCTTCTCCATATGTTCCCAAGACAAACCACCGATCACGAGTAGCACCGTCACCACCACTGATGTAGAAAGCATCTGCATGATGTTATAGTTATTGATTCTGGTCTGTATTGCCACCTGCCTGTAGCTCACCGATATTGCTCTATTGATACTCCCATCTTTCACTCGCTCAGCAATATTGCGTCCTTTCACCTTGCTGTCCGCATTGCAACTGCTTCTGGCTTTCCATCTGGAATTTGCTCCTTAAAAAGCAAACCTTCTGCCGGAAAGTCGATTGTTATGGACGAAGATAGACACAAGGAGATGGTTGAAAGGAATCTAAGCGTAACTGAGAGAGAAAAAGCTAAAGTACTGAACATATAATCACATAATGTGAGATGGAGGGTTGGTTACAAAGTTCGTTGAGATATTTGGATGCCACACTAACTCCGTGAAGGGAATTTTTCATAGCGCGTGTCATAAATGACTCCTTACTAAAGTGCAAATAAATGAAATAGTACAGAAATAGTCGTGAAACTCCACTCACAGTTGCTAAATCAAATCTCCATTCCAGGAAAGTACTGCTTTACATTTGGCGGGATTGCAAAGGCAACCTCTACTACGAATTGTTTCCTTAAGGACAGACCATTAATTCAGTGAGGTATTGTTCTCAGCTGGACACAAGTCATTGAAGATAAACGGGCTGAATTAACGAACAACGCGACTATTGCGACTCGTCAGAAGATGGTAAGTGTTACCTCACCCGCTCTACTTCCCTGATATCACTGCATCAGATATTACCATATCTGTAGAATTTTTAGAATAGCAACCGCCTTGTTTCGTTGGAGGTTTGCAGAAGTATTATCGAACTGTTCATTCAACAAAACATGAAACTTTTTGGGAAACTGGTATTTTGATGTTACACGGGAAATGACATTAAAAATAATGGAGCGTGCTGTATAAAATCAAACTTGCGCGATGAAATAATGTAGATTTAGACAATTCGAAATAATTTTGATTACTTGCATTCATGTTTCCTTTTACTTGCTTTGCTGACAGTTGATTGAAATAAAGTTTACTTTGGCGGATATCATTGCATCTCCTTGCATCTCTATGCTATTAACATACTGAAAATGTAAACTCAGGTGTCCTTGCACTGGGAGGTATGTCGGCAACCTGTCCATCCACGTTACTAAGTGGGCATGCATACCTTTCAGGCGTAGTAATTGGCGACATGAACGGTCTTCTGTCCCCGCCAAATATTAAAGGGGGAGGTTTTATACTAGCTACCGTATAGAATAACAACTGGCGTAGTTTTCGGGATCGCGAGGAAGAAATAACAAACCGAATATCAACTGCAACATGTTTTACAGAAGATTCTGCGCTACGTTAATTTTCCTTGAAAATGGTTGTAACCACTTTCAAGATATCTTGCCAAAGCACGTGAGAATAAACTTCGAATAAAATAGCGTTCAGTCATATGTTTATTGCTTCCAGGTGTCAGGCTCTGAATACCCTGTATTACTGACGGTAAAGGTATTTAGTTCACATCTAATGACGTGGCAGAAAGAGGGAATTAATACGTTTAAAAAACAACAAAATGAAATTATCTTTATTATAAGGAATCTAGAAATTGAACTCGAAGTGACAAACGTATTTAGTAAATCATTTAAAATTTGTGAGTGGAGTGCATTTTATTTAAGTTATATATTTGAAAAAAATATAGAATACATCCCCGCTTACAAGGACGATTTTCCCTCACATTTCACTTTTTGCTCCTGGAACTTGATTCTAATTTCAGAGAGCGAATGGTCACTGGCGTTATAATAGAACTCGACCGCCTCAGGTAGGTTCCTAGCAAATTACATCGGCAGGTTCTTTGACGTCTGAACCACGTCCTGAACTTGCTGTTCCTAGTCATACTCCTCGGACAGGCTAGTCCGGCAGTCTAACTTGTCACGAACTCAGTAAAGATATAATTGCAGATATTAGTTTGTTTAGGTATGATGTGGTTCAGTCGTTGGTCTCCTGAAGATAGCGGGCTCGAAAATAGCAAAGAAATACTCAGAAAATTATAGCGTTTGCCCCGAAATTCCGGAATTTCTAAACGAATACATGAAATATTTTCATCCGCGTAACATGTAATACTTTATTTTGCTGTTTTGAATTGGATTTTCGTTATTTTAAAACCTATTAATAAGAAGTCTTAGTGATGCTAATTTTATGCCCCAGCAATCAGAGAGTCTACTTAAGTGCCCCAAATGGAACTACATAGGTATCTCGTATCTCCGTGAATGCTTAGAATACATTGAAAAAAAGGTTTCTGATTCTGTGTTTTTGTTGCATGAGCAGAGGCAATTGTTTGTCCTGAAAATATTTGCCTAATTTAGTCATTTTAAAACGTTATTTCGGTGTCATTTTCGCTATATTATTTTATTTCGTCAATTATTTCTACAAACTCTGTGTACACTTTCCAGCAGAAAATCCAAACGAAAACGTCTTTGATAGCAAACCTGCCGTAAAAGGTCATATTTTGTTTCTACATTTGTACAAAAAACATTAGAATTAAATTACAACACGTTGAAAATAACATAGATTTTTGGAAAAAAATATTCTGCCTCTTTAACAAGTTGGGCCCAGTCTACGTACATAATGTACACATACGCCTGAAAAATCCACAGTTATAGCCTTGAGGCATGCAACGCAATCCAGAGACGTGACCTAGAAATGTTAACCAAACCAAACCAAACCAAACCAAACCCAATGGCACTACAGCCCTTGAAGGGCCTTGGCCTGCCAAGCGACCGCTGCTCAGCCCGAAGGCCTGCAGATTACGAGGTATCGTGTGGTCAGCACGACGAATCCTCTCGGCCGTTGTTCTTGGCTTTCTAGACCGGGGCCACTATCTCACCGTCAGATAGCTCCTCAATTCTGATCACGTAGGCTGAGTGGACCTCAAACCAGCCCTCAGGTCCAGGTAAAAATCTCTGATCTGGCCGGGAATCGAACCCGGGCCTTCCGGGTAAGAGGCAGGCACGCTACCCCTACGCCACGGGGCCGGCCCTAGAAATTTTAGGTAAATAAAATATAATTAAGTATGGGAATATATTATTTATGTATTCCTAAAAATTGTAATCCTTTTCTTAGTGATCGTTATCCTGTCGATTAGATTAGCAGTTTGCCTTTTCCTGCCACTACGAGCGCTAATGTGAGTCAATGCAGAGTTTCACTTAAGCCCTTATAACAACGTTCGGTGTGGACATTTTTCAAAAATTCAAACAATACCTGAGGGTATTGAATCAAGGAACACATCACAGAAATAATTATGTAAATAAGTTAATTTAGCTAGGATTTTAATAGAAAAGAAAATGAGTTAAAGAAATGAGCGATTTTATTCCTTTTTTCTGGAATTGCATTTAGGCCGGGAGTCATTTTTCGAAATTTGACTTTTTAGTTCGATAGATCTATCTAAGACTCAAAATTTAAAACCTATCCAGGCTTACTTTGTAATTTCAGTTTCTTTGTAATACGGGGACCAACTACTTTGTATGCTAAGAATGTTTCCAACATTAGAATACAGAAATCAACGTTACCGACTGAGCCTTCACTCTAGCTTCCACAAAATGCCCACATTTTGATATCCATGGAAGGAGAACGGCTGGTTCGAGATCCTCTCAGCCTACGTGATTACAATTGAGGAGCTATCTGACCGTGAGTTGGTGGTGCCGGTCTAGAAAGCCAAGAATAACGACCGAGAGGATTCGTTGCGCTGATCACACGACATCTCATAATCTGCTGAGCAGCGGTCGCTTAGTAGGCCATTGCCCTTCAAGGATGTTGCTCCATTGGGGGGATATAGCTTATTGCATGATCCGAAAGTACTTACAGGGTCCTGCGCAGCTGCGCGCGACCCGAACGAACTCAGGTACCTTCACTTCGCGGATAATTTTTTCAGGAAAATGAAAAGACTAATGGAAAAATGTTTCAAATAAAAAATAAGACGATTTTATACATTTTTCGGCAGACAAAATTGTTTTGGCTGAAGAAACAAAAACGTAGCCTCTTACTGAACATTTCAATACCGGATATTACGGATTTAAATGTAGGTGTTGAGGTTTTTATTCGTTATGATTATTTTAATTGGCTTACTTGAAATATAATTAGACCGCTGAAATCAGCGTTCAATCATGAAGCTTGAAGTGTAATTTGTTTTCAACATTGTTAGAGGTAACATGAGGAGCTTGGGACACAACAAACTGCGTCGCGCTGCTCAATTAGAGACATTTGTTCGTCAGTTGCTACATAACGTTGGCAACAGCGTAATTTCTCTAACCCGCGGCAATAGATCGCTCAACACCGTGTATGGTTCAAGATAAATTCTCCAAGGATGGGAATCTGCTTTTTTAGGTGATGACGCCATCACCGATCACTATGCTTCTTAATTCCACACAAGTTCGTCAATAATTTCGTAATTTTTAAAAGGCTTAATAGTTTTGCGTTTTGAGTCAAATTAACAGAAATTTCACAGAAAACGTCGCTATTTCGCGCTTATTGAAAACTTTTTTTTTCGCAAGTTGCTTTACGTCCCATCGACACAGAAAGGTCTTATGGCGAGGATGGGATGGGAAAGTGCTAGGAGTGGGAAGGAAGCGGACGTGCCCTTATTTAAAGTACAGCGCCAGAATGTGCCTGGTGTGAAAACAGGAAACTACGGAAAATCATCTTCATGGCTCCCGACAGTGGGGCTCGCACCCACTATCTTCCGAATACTGGATACTGGCCGCAGTAAAGCGACTGCAGCTATCGAGCTCCGTATTGTTGAAACTAGGTGCTTCTACGTGTGAGTAGTAGTTGAGAATGGCAAGTGACTACAATCCGTACACTTCCACTTCCCACGTAGAGATAGGCAATTTGAGATTGGTATTGAATAAGAGTTTCTATCATAGGTGTGTCATATTGTGATGAATGCCTCTGTATGGCAAAGTGTAGGAAGTTACTGGGGGATAATAGGCCAAGAATTATGGTGGATTACATTGTTTATTGCAAATGCGCATCGTGGTGCCGGTGGAAGCAGCTTCAAGCAACTGCAATCACGTTGTTTTCAAGCTCGGCGCAGCGTAGACTCTATTGCACTCATCAAGACTCTGTCCACAGCGCAAGTCTCGTTCAAACGCGGTATTCGCACTTACCTACGTTCAATTTCAGTTTGGAAGGGAAACTTACCGAGAATACGTCAGAGAGGAGGAATATTTATATTGAACTGCGTGTTAAATTTCCTCTTGAAATCTCATCACTAACAAGTGACTTTGGCCAAACTTCGCTCTTGTTTGTGGACGTGAGGAAGACCAGTGAGTGTGACCACAACGCATGGTGGAACATGACAGCACTGAAATATATTGGAATTCCTCTGCCATTAACAACAGGACAATAGCTGCCAATAAACTGTCACAGATGGAGCAGATAAAATGGCATTTCTCGGTTTGAAATTTACGGTAAAGTACTCCACAAGAGCAAAATAGTGAATTAAATAAATTACTGGAAATACAAATAATAAATCACTACAAAGTCGGCTACGTCTTCTGAAGCAATCAAAGATCCTCAGCTGGTATAAAAGGCCTCCAAGGAACCGAATGAAACTTATTATAACTCACACTATCAATCATATTGCACCAAATACATTCCTGTTTACTTCTTGTTTTTTTCAATTTGATTTACCTCGCACCGAGAGAGATAGGTTTTGTGGCAACGACAGGACAAGTGGTGGGAAGGAAGTGACCATTTGCCTGGAGTGGAAATGGAAATCAGGGCTGCTGACAGGTGCGCGATACGAACCACGCAGTCACTTATCAGCAGAATACATATAACACTGGACAGTAGTGTCTCCAAGGTTCTTTAACTTAAATTGTTGGACTTGCTGTTTCGTTAATATTCAGCATTGACTCTCATTGTTGCCTTTTTAACGTTCTGCTAAGGAGTAAGGTTTTCGCAGACGCTGAGGTAAATATAAAGCCTACAATATGCGGGAAGAATAACATCTCTGAAATGTTATTTAACCCTTCACAAACAATTTGATTTATTTTTTCCTGGATATTTTATATTGTATAGTGGGGCTGTAAAGTCGCATTTATTTACTTCATTTTTAGAAATATCGTAATACCACCCTGAAACTATCCGTTTTGTTAATGGAAACAATCAAGAAAACTGTTACAAAGAAATTAATTAGTTTCCTTTTTACTTATTTTATTGGGCAACTAACTGCAATTATTGAAAAACAGAACAGTTGACTAGTTTCACACAGTGTAAAACAACACTTTTTGCATTCATATCGTGTGCGTCTCTTATATGTTTTTCTCTACAACGAGGTGCATTTCTGTGGCCCCTTTTCACTTGGCAGTGGCCTATTTTCATCGAGTCTCACTTGATGAGCACAACCAATGCGAGCTCAGGTCTCCCTCGCTTCTTTCTTGCCAGGCACATTTCCACCACAGAAGCTTTGAGAACATTTCACTGTACTTTCTTCTGATCAATGCCCATTCAGTTCAGTCAAAGGCAAAAGTAAAAAGTGTGAGGTTATGTTGTATCGTAATGAGTGAGTTAGGCACATTCGAGGCCATTTATATATTACTGATTTTCATAAATATCTTCATAAAAGCACGCAGAATTATTATCACAATGTTATTTCCAAGTTATCTTTCAGCGTATAAAAAATAACAGCTTTCAAAATGTGTTGTACCATAACGAAATCCCTTGTCGGTATTCTCACCGCAAGATGAAGCATTCGTCTTCCGTAACAACATAACAGCTGTGAATGAAACGCTGCTTCGTGGGTAAGAAACAGGTCTTGACATCTGTGTACTGGGAGCATTCCAGGACCTAATATAAGGAGACTTAAAACACTCTGGAGTTAATGGCATCAAATCTGCCAGTTCCACTGAAACCCGCGCCACAAATTGTTCATTATGGTTCTGAAAATTGCTAAACCTCTTGATGAACAAAGGTTGCAATGAGAACGAAAGAATGACGTTATCTTCTCACTTAAATCTCGAATATGTTTTAGGTGTATCATGTCTTGAAAAACGAGATTTTCAAAGTACCCCGTATGTAGGCATCTGGGGCCTTGGATCAGGGGAGCAGTAGCGGTGGTCTATAGGAAGGAAAATTAAACTGGGGAACCACATTACGAGTAGATATAATGTTCAAAAGGAAAATTCTCGAACCGGAGCAAACCTCGCCAACTAATTACGAAGTTAGTTCTGTTGAACACATTCTTTAGCATAAAGGGGTGTCTTAAGATGTGTCACCGAGCTCGATAGCTGCAGTCGCTTAAGTGCGGCCAGTATCCAGTATTCGGGAGATAGTAGGTTCGAACCCCACTGTCGGCAGCCCTGAAAATGGTTTTCCGTGGTTTCCCATTTTCACACCAGGCACCTTAATTAAGGCCACGGCCGCTTCCTTCGCACTCCTAGCCCTTCCCTGTCCTATCGACGCCGTAAGACCTATCTATGTCGGTGCGACGTAAAGTCCCTAGCAAAAAAAAATCATTCTATATCTCCTGGTCAAATTCAACCGAATTGATTTCCTCTCACCTGTATCTTTGAGTATTACTTCATACGTGATTAGATCTACCCATCTCATCTACAGCATTCTTCAGTAACGCCACATTTCAAAAGCTGATAATCTCTTTCTCTACGAGCTAGTACGTATCGTCAATATTTCACCTCCATACAGTGCGACGCTCCAGACGAAAGTCTTCATAATCATTCGAAGTCTTCAAATTTCTTTTCTTGTGCGTTTTATGTTCTCCTTACTTCTGCCATCGTTCGTTATTTTACTACCCAAGTACCTTTGTACATTATGACTAGATTCTTACATTGTTGTAATTCATGTGTGACCTACCTCTGTATTTAATGATTTCTCGATCCTCTCATAAATTTTTATTTTATGAACCACTGTTGGAACCATTTAAAAAATTTAATATCACCGGGAAGTGCCTGCCATTGATGGACAGTGTGACTGCGAAAGCAGAACTGAAAGGAGGGAGAGAGGGAAGAGAACAGCTCACCCGCCACTCTGCGCGCAGCAAAATGAAATGCGGCGAGTGTGCAGCACAACTTCTGTTTTAATATTATTTCTCAAGTGCTACTTAATGGGTTTCCGGACTCAGCGGTGAGGCATACAATCAATGAAGAAATGGGAAGTTCAAATATATTCAAAAATTGGTTTGAAGCTGCCACAAACTCTCTAAACAAGTCAAAGAAAATACGGTCGGAAATACTTTACAAATATAGTCAGGTTCTAGTAATACTGTAATTCCGAGGTAAACAGAGCAACGCCAAAGAATGAGATCCGAAGAGAAAAAGACTTAAATTGTAGAAGGATTCTTCTGAATAGTTAAATCCTTCCGACTTTTCTGTGAAGTTAACTTAATTTCTTAAGAGGCATCATTTTAATCGCTTCATAATTATTCCTATGCATGGAATTAAAAAATTATGAAGTAACATCATCAGAAAACATTAATCAGTTTTTATGAAATCATCACGCTCAGAATATGTTCCTTACAACGATGAGGATATTCTACTTTGATTACTTACCACAGGTATAAAATACCGAGTGATTAAGCTCGGATCTTATTGCTCTATTAACATTGCACAACTCTCTGTAATATGTTTGTATTTATTAATTCTATTACTGGTTTATTATAGACAAACAGTACTTGTCCTAACAGGGATTAAAGGTAGGAACCACGTATATGTAAATATGCTTAAATATGCTTCTCTTTCCCCACTCTGAATGTATACTTTGTAACGGTTTATGGTAACGCTGGAGCTGAACGCAGAGCTCTTGACAAGGCTGTCGATGTCTCACTTCTGACCAAAAATACCCCTCTTAAAATGTGAATAGAACAAAAGTTTTAGCTGTGAGGGTATTTAGCCTAGAATTTTAACCTCATAAGTCTGTGATAAATTGTAATTTATTTATTTACGGTGCGGCTCTTAGTGATGGGAGTTCTCGAAGAGATATTCGGCTAACCTGGTGCTGGTCTTTATATTTCACGCCCTTGGGCGTGGGATGTGGGATGATGGTAACCAGGTAAGGGGACAGCCTACTCTTGTCCAGTAAAGTAGCCCTTAGAGTGGAGTGTAGAATACATTCTCGGCTTTCCCTGCCTGTCATGACTTCCAACTTAAAAGTGCCGTGTAGAGACCTGAGTACAGCAATGCTTATAAAATTTTCCTCTCCTTCTCACTTTCCTCATTCTGTTTCACTTGGAAACTTCTGTTTCTCTTCGATGCCGGTGGTGTTTGATTTGGAGACATGTGGTCTCTTTCATTTGCCCCCCCCCACTTATGGTCTTCACTCTTTTTCTGTCGTTGCCTTGATTCTTCGAACGGAGGTATGTCTTTTGAAAAGGTGCTATTTTCCTATTTCCACATGAATTTTATTTATTTCGTGCCTGTCCATTACAGTAGTTGTATACTATCGAATACCATGAGCAATCCAGACCACAAAGAAGTAATTCTTTAAACGTAGTACCATACTATCATGGTTATGTTGTATTATAGGTTTTCTTGCATTTTCCAAAATTTTATTTGGGTACAAATAGTTCACTCAGACACTCCTAAAATGTCAGACCTCTTGCATCTTCTCCTATGATACGCTGACAACTATCACTACTCTCTCAGAAATTAGTCCCTTCTTTGGATCAGTGGTGGAGTTTCAGTCTCCGCAACCGAATTTCGGGTGTTCGAAGTCGCGCGAGGTATCGGGATTTTTAAAGTGTGAAAAGAAATCCATTCGACCATGTTCGGTTTAAAGGTTCACGGCTTCGATTTCCGGCCGAGCTAATTCTTCTGGCTTTGGGTCTGAGTGTTTATGTTCCCGTTTATTACAATACTCTCCTTTTCCTTTTCAGACAACACAACACACTAGCAATAGTCAATAAGTCCCACGACATAGAGTTGGCATCAGGAAGGACATCGGGCCGTAAATAAGGCCAAATCAGCAGGAGCGTCACAGTCTACACCCGTGACCACAGCAGGGTGCGGGAAAAGTGACAGAAGAGGATAGAAATATGTACGAATGGCTGCATGTAAATGATCTCTGGTGTTCATCAGACAAAACTCATAAATTACTCTTTCACAGGTCACCAGAAGAGGTCCGGTTTCTATGCCATCTGGTGGGCTAACAAGGAATATAGGAAGTGAATTTGACGCGCAGGTACTTAAATGTCTGGTGCTAAAGTGCTTGCACACGGCATCATGCAATATTCCACCACCAACTGATAAAGACTTGGACAAAATTCAGAACATGACTAATATCGTGTGATAGCACCTGATCTACCGTATAACGGAACTCTTTCAACATTTCCAGTGCCTGGAAAAAGCACGCTGTGATTTCTCATCACCACATTATCTGTGACGTACCTCCTAGATTTCAAATACACAGACGTTAGTAGAAGGTTCTAAATCGCAGAGCAAGCAGTCAGGGAAGGTCCAGTACAACTGTAGAGAAGGAGGACCTCGCCTTGCAGTGACTCCGGAGAAGAACAGCAAACCTTGGATCATGCCTTCACGAGCACAGTGCGAGATCACCTCAGTGCATCCAATTAACCACGTTCCAGACGATCTCAGCTAGATCTGGAGCTCCAAACATTTTGTGAACCTTAAAAGGAGTTTGTTTCCTTCTTGTGTAATATTCTACATTAAATACGTTTTCCAGTCATTCGACGGGGTCAGGAAAGGAATGAACGTAGTCCCCATCTAGTGGCGACGATAGGAACTGTGCCGGCTGCCGAAGTCTGTCGCACTCCTCTGGGGCAATGATTTATGACTGACAGATGAAATGAAATGATATTGGATGGTGTTACTGGAGTGAAAGACGACAGGCAAAGTCGGTGGAAAACCTGTCCCATCTCCGCTTTGTCGAGCACAAACCTCACATAAAGTGTATGGCATTTGAACCGCGGAACCGAGCGGTGAGAGGCCGGCGTGCTGACGCCTGAGCCACGGAGGCACGTCTTCCATCATAGAGCTATAATTGAATCAATTCATACATTTATAATTCACTATTAATTTAAATGAGAGGTATTACGTGTTGAGTCTTGTAGGGCTTTGTTATCACCTTTACTGGCGGTAACGTCTCCCGTTAATGGAAACTTTATTAGGCGTTGCACGAGCTTAATCTCGGAAGGAGGTCTCAATTGGTCATTAAAACTGCACCTCTTTGTGATTGTCTTATCACTTCCAAAGTCGTACAGTTCCTGATTTTATGGGCACATCGATGAATTTTATGACCTATATGATGAAACAAATGGAAAAAGCTGAAGTAGATAAAACTCCTGTGCTGCGGGTAGCGGCTTCCCCCTTGGTGACAAAGGCGACGTCAACGGCTGTGACGTGCATATTGTTGCCATGACGACACACTCGGCCTCTCTCAGAGAAGACGCACCAAACGTGCGCCATGCCGTCATCGCTGGGACCATATTCATACTACAATTAACTACCAGACGAGTAAAAATAACTCTTTCCTCATCAAATTATCATGTACCGTACGTATCGACACTTCATCGCCTCCTCCTACTCCCTTCTGTCCTTCTCCCAAGTACTGGAGCTCGGCTCTGTGTGTTTATTAATCCAGGCGTATGACCATTTCTTTTCGTAGTATTTGAGTGACGTATCGAAAGTGTTCGGCGAAGCAGGTATGGCAGGAAAGATCTGGTATTTTGAAGGTAGAGAAACCATCTTGAGAGGTACCGACGGTGGGTTTCGGACCCACGTGCCCCTTACCGCTCGGTGGTGTTCGACTTGGCGCCACCCCAATGTGGAGGAATGTATTCACTGTCGCATGTTCTGTAGAGTTTTGACAAAAATATGTCTTATCATTCGAAAGTGTGACGCGATGTTACCTAGCAACAGAGCTGCACAGGCCGAGAATACTTCACACCACAGCCTGCACGGTCGCCTCACACATTCCATTGAACGACATATTTATTTAATAACATTATTGTAGTATAAAATCTTTAATGTAACTTAAATGAACTTATGTATTAAGATGGACACATGTACCCAAACCTGGAACTAGCCGAACCAACAATTCAAAGTCAAAATTGCTGGCCTTGTTGAAAATCGAACCCGGGGTCTTCTGTACCGAATGCCTGTTCGCTGACCATTTAGTAACACTTCACTTGATACTACCTCTATAAAATGATGTGTGAATATTCTCTTTTATCTCAACCGAGTGATTTGGCCACGCGGTTTGGGTCACGTAGATATCAGCTTGCATTCGCGACATAGTAGGTTCAAACCGCACTGTCGACAGCCCTGAAGACGATATTCAATAATTTCCCATTTCCACACAGGAAAATGCTGGAGCTTCCTTCCCAGTCCTAGCCCTGCATGTCCCATAGTCGCTGTAATATCAATGTTTCCGTGCGACAAAAAAAAAAAAAAAAAAAAAAAACCTCTTGTGTCACATTAGGTATGCAAAAGTCGAAACCAGTTTCTCTTCAATTTTTGTCTGTTTATTTGCTCCGGTATTACGAGTACACGGTTTAACAAAATATCTCAAAAGTCGTAATAATTTAAGCTGCAGTGAGGCTGAAACCCTAGCTGAAATTCTTTGTTCATGTCCACAGGGTGGGGGTGGGGGCTTGCTCAGGAATGCTAGGCACAACAGAATAAGATCTAGAATTGCAGCACCGGGCGAGTTGGCCGTGTGCGTAGAGGCGCGCGGCTGTGGGCTTGCATCCGGGAGATATTAGGTTCGAATCCCACTATCGGCAGCCCTGAAGATGGTTTTCTGTGGTTTCCCATTTTCACACCAGGCAAATGCTGGGGATGTACCTTAATTAAGGCCACGGCCGCTTCCTTCCAACTCTTAGACCTTTCCTATCCCATCGTCGTTATAAGACCTATCTGTGTCGGTGCGACGTAAAGCCCCTAGCATCATCATCATCTAGAATTGCAGCAGTATTCTCCCAGAAAGATTACAAGGTACATGAAGAGGTGGCATGTGTTTCTGACAGTGGAAGCAACCGAAGAAGAGAAATAATCGTAATTTACCGAGAAAAGGACCTTGCATTTTTATTGGACCACACCATTAGATGTGAGGTCGAATCCTTTCAGCCAGCAGAGGTATACATGGAGAAGGGAGCCGCCATTCATGAAACATCAGCTATTTCTAAGAATCATACATCTCCTGTGTAAGGGTTGTAGGACATTTCATCGCACCAAGTGGAGCCATACCAAAATTATTAGTTGAGTATTTCAAATGTTTGGGCATTCCCAAGAATCTGTACTGTGATTTATCCGTCTTGACCATTAAAAAATCCGACAGATTATTAGAAATCACCTGTATAGTACGGCATAGAAGAAGAAGTAACTACGAAAAATGGTTAAACGTGCATTCAGTATTTAAGTATTACGGTATATTTTATCAGATTTAGGCAATCTATCATTGTAGGAGTAACTATTTGATTAGTGTATAGGGCGTGGGACAAAAACGGCAAGTATCATTTTCTTCGTTAACATTAGATGTATAAAAGAACTGTGCGTGATGACCATTGTGTGAATGATAATCCCGATCTTTAAAGTTTCATAAGCTGTTACCTCACGAGACGTTACTCTCAGAATGGAAAAATGTGATATATATATATATATATATATATATATATATATATATATATCATCTGTACATTTGTTTCTGTGATTACGGGAGATTATTGCTAGTAACCCACCCTGGTTATTGAATGTGAGGTGTTATTTACTAACTTTCATTGCCATCTATTTGATTTTACTGAATGGTTTTTCGCAGGAAGTATTTTCTGAATAATTACGATGATGGTTATATATCACAAATTACAACAATAATTTTCAGGCAGGTGTGTCCTTTAAATTGAACATTAGCTTGAACACTCTAACGAAGTAACTCTTTGAGTGGTACAAACTGAAGAAAACCGTGTTTAGATAAAATGTTCTTAGCAAAAACTAATTCTGTAATACAGACCTCTCATGTTCACTCCTAGTACAGGCCAAAAAGGCCTTGGAGATGACAAAGGTAAATGTCTGCAACTAAGTTGAATTGAGTGGTTAGTTGTATGTATGACCGTGAGAAGTAACCTGGAAATCTACTTATTTCTGGTGTAGGCTCGGTGAACTGCAGGACCATCTGCTACTCCAAAGATGCGGTCCTGTTTACATACTTGTATATTTTATGATGAGGAATTTAAACTAATGTGTGAATGAAGCACGACTTCACCGCCTCGATTAGGCAACCCTCCACTAACCCTTTTTGTAACAAATTACTGAGAACAGAGGACATGTAAACGCTGGATTGAAACTTCGTAAATATATTCCGTAATTTAATTCTAGTCATTCTCCCATTTATTTGATTGAAATAAATCATTGAATCATTCCGTTCTATTCAAACATTACTTAGCAATGAATCATATGAGTTAAAAGTAATAATATTTTGCGTATTTCTGAACTGTGTCAATGTATATGTTGGGGAAATTCATAGAAAATAAAATGGATATATTTTTTAGTTCCTTTTAATGTATTTTTCTGTGTCGAAGAAAGAAATCACATAAACACTTTGCACATCACGTATTTGACTAAATATAAGCTTTTGTAAAATACACCATTGGCCTGAGGACATGTCTCGTTTTCCCTAACAAATTCAATTACAATGTCAAATGTGTCAATACACGTTGCAAAACAATGGTACGTGTTAGAGAGAGCTGAAGCTGTCCGGAAAAAGTTTAAGTTCCGCGCAAATAGTGGCAAGAGGTTTTTTGATTCTTAATTAGTAGGCCTATGTTATTGACCCTAAAAATATTTTAAGCTGTGTACTAGGGATATAAAAAGCAAACACTAAACACAGTTATTATATCTTTAGATAAGAGGGAAGATACCGGCTTCAACGTCTTTAGTTGGAATAATATTGAAAGGTCTGTTATATTCCCGTTATTATCTCACTAAGTACACTGTACAAAACCTTCAATAACTTAGAGGATATAAACGAAAAATTAATGAGCTACTGTAACAGCTAAAAGCGCCGGAAGAGAGGTATTTGGGAGAAGAATGTCTTAACGAGACTGTGAAATCTTCCGTAAAGAAATTGCTTATATAAGAGTTGTTCGACTGAAATGTAGCCTACTGCATGTATTGGACGATATACACTGTATTAAAACGACAGCATACTAATGACCCCTCACCGTTCAGACAAGTTTCCCAACGTTGAAAATAACTCTACATACTCTCCACAATGAAAGACTCTGGTTTCTGGTAGAACAACTCTTCCACAGCACCAGGAACCGCTTGTTCCGTGGAGTGATTCTCGCATAGGGATACATACATCTTGATTAAACGGAATAGTTACATCCCTTGAATTCTACTGCATACAACTTATTCTGTTTTAGACATTAATATCCAGGCCCATCTCTTCACCACAAATCTAATTTAATCAGAATTTCTTCCAGTACTTGTTGCCTTGGGGTAATAGCAAAATGTCGTCATAACATTCCAGATTCTGCATTATCAAATTGAAGAGTGTTCCGCCACGATACCTGTTTTTCTTAACTTTGTCTAAAACAATTTGGAATACACGTTGATAGTATATCAGTCTGTGGTTGAGGAAAGGGCAAGAATTGGAAAGGTAGCGCCCATGGTGCTAATTAAGGTACAGCAACAAACTTCTGCCGGGTGTAAAAATGGGAAACCATCTTTACGTCTGTCGGCGGTGGGATTCAAACCCACTATCTCCCGAATACAACATCAAAGCTACCCGGACCTAACCGCAATGTAATTTCGCTCCTTAACCTGTACGGAATACTTGTACCAGAGTGCATTCCTCGCATGTATGAGACTTTGGATCGCTACTGCGTGTCAGGACTGAACATTGACGAACAGTGAAATGGTTGCAGTCTCCGACTTCTTATACGGGTGGTTGGCATTCGATCAAACCTGATAGAAGTGGTTTTTTGGCATACAAATACATGTTTTCTAACATTCCAGGGAATTTTATCGAATTTTCATTAAAGATCAGAGCCAGCCTTGTAGTCTAAAGTTAGTGTGTCTGTCTCATACAGAGACGTGCAGAGTTATATTTCCAGGAAGGGGTTCACACAGCCAACTGAGGAAATGGGCGACACGAGAGGCAATGGGTACGGTCAATGTGCCTGGGGATGTTGTCACGTTGACCACGTGCACTTCAGTATGTAAATGTCATCATCCGTCACCCTCATCACGTCAGAAAATAGTATGTGAGCCAGCGCCTGCAAAGCTGAACTTATCGAGGATCTAGGGGCAAGGCATATCAATCAGAAAACCTGAACTCAGAATAGCAAGAAGAACTCAAAGTCAAATAAGCATCATTCAATAAATAAAGAATTAAATAAATAAATTAATTAAAGTCCGCCTCTGTGGTGTAGTGGTTAGCGTGATTAGCTGCCACCCCGGAGGCCCGGGTTCGATTCCCGGCTCTGCCACGAAATTTGAAAAGTGGTACGAGGGCTGGAACGGGGTCCACTCAGCCTCGGGAGGTCAACTGAGTAGAGGTGGGTTCGATTCCCACCTCAGCCATCCTCGAAGTGGTTTTCCGTGGTTTCCCACTTCTCCTCCAGGCGAATGCCGGGATGGTACCTAACTTAAGGCCACGGCCGCTTCTTTCCCTCTTCCTTGCCTATCCCTTCCAATCTTCCCATCCCTCCACAAGGCCCCTGTTCAGCATAGCAGGTGAGGCCGCCTGGGCGAGGTACTGGTCATACTCCCCAGTTGTATCCCCCGACCAAGAGTCTGAAGCTCCAGGACACTGCCCTTGAGGCGGTAGAGGTGGGATCCCTCGCTAAGTTCGAAGGAAAAACCGAACCTGGAGGGTAAACCGATGATGATGATGATGAATTAATTAAAAATAAATAAATAAATAAATAAATAAATAAATAAATAAATAAATAAATAAATAAATAAATAAATAAATAAATAAATAAATAAATAAATAAATAAATAAATAAATAAATAAAAGGCCTCAATATCGAGCATTGGGAGTGCGTTTTAAATGAACTAGGCTACACAGCCGATCTTTGGAGAATGGAGTCGTTACGTATCTGTTATCCTTTGAGGCTGAGGAAACTTAGCTGAACATTACCTTCGATTAAAAATATACAGCACTGCCTGCAATCAAATAAATGCACGCTTCCACGAATTGCTAAAACAGCGTGGTGTATAAAATCTCACTTCATATAGTTGCTGGTTGTAGCTGTGGTATTTTTGCTAATTAGCAAGAAAATGGCTTCCCTTCTTCGAGTACAGCTTGAGTCGTAAAACTACACCGACAAAATGGACGTGGCCGATATTGACGAAGGACCAACTTTTACTCCGTTATTTAACTGGTTATCGTGTCTGTAACCGCAGTGAACATTTCTATTTTCCCTTTCATCAGTGACATGTGATTGATGTGCTGCGTCACAGAGTAATTTCAAGGAATAATTGGAGCTCATATTTCTTTAGAAATATTCGTGTTTAGCCGGAGGCCATACAAGCTACTTACTCGGGGAATCCCCTTGCTCTACCGCCTCGCCCTCCCTAACCTAACTTGGGGAAGGTCATGGCTTAGGAATCAGTAGAGTGCAGGAAATGTGTTGCCGAGCGGATATCAGCTAGTCAAATGAATGTTGCACCTCGGCAGAGTATCTGCTGTGCTATGTTTCTCTCCAACTAATCTCTTCATATGTAAGGTGGAATAGAAAATCATTCCACGTCTCGCCAAAGACAAATTTACCGTGTAAAGTTTATACCTCTAGCAGCTAAATTGACAGCTTTTAAAAAATAAACTTTTCATCCTAACTGTCTTATAGAACACAAGCAGTCTGTTATGTGCGGAACATCAACCAGCCTCAGTCTCATCTTTGGCTTTAACCATAGGAAAGTGACGGAAGTGTGTGTGAGATAGATCTTAATGGCTTAAAGATTTGATGTTTTTATTTCTCCTTCTTTAATATGCTGAATTAAATTCTCTCAACTATAACTAAGTATGTCACCTGCTGCGTCCCACTTCGTCATGTCTTTCTCTCTCCGCACATTTCATTTCTACACTTGATTTTCGTCATAATTTAAAAGAAACACAGAAGATATTTGCTTGAAAGTCTTCGTGTTAGGGTACTTACAACGTTTTGCGCTGTTCCACTCACACACAAATTATATAATTCGTTTTAAATATAAGGAGCAGTGAACTGACATGTAAGGAATATCTTAGAGTGTTGTAGATTATGTTGAGGATATATACAATTTTATAAAGAAATGCACACATTGTCACAGGGCTTTCTAGCAACTGAAGTATATTGTCTGAATAATAAAGCATGAATTTCAGGCATACACAATTTTGTTTAAACATCGTTAAGCAGTCAAGTCCTTACGTTGGTCGGAAACATACTCAGCACCAGAGTGTTGTCCGGCAAGGCAGGGGACGTGGTGGCATATTAATTGTAATGTTTAGATTCCGTGACAAAAGCGTCGGTCCAGTTTCAAAACTCTTCGCAGTGTTACATGGAGTTGATGGTGAATTGCCCGTCGAATGAAGACGTTAAGCTTTGAGCAGACCCCTTGGTGTTTCCGAAAGTAGTAGGCGACGTGCCGATACCGGGTTTCACCATCTCCCTACCTCATTGACATAATCATACCAAATCCAGACGAACAGATCGCCCAAGGGTGTCAAACATAAAGACCTGCACCAGTTTGAGCCGAACATGTCTTCTGACACTCCCGCCGCTAAAAGCCATACCGTAAATAAATGTAACCGGTGAGGTACTAAAATTTGAGTTTTACAGAATTTAAGTCAGTAAAAGGTTTGATTTCCTCTTGAGAGAATATAATATGAACAGTATTCCTTATGCAACCAGTCCTTATGATGAAAGTGTGGTTTATAAGTTCTGTTGACGTGTAGATATCAGAGAACTTTTCCAAATGTTGTACGTTCTGGCTTGGTGAGGAAATCAATGAGAAACTCTCACTCCATGTGTACAATTCCTCAGCAACAAGACGCAAGGTTTGTATGTAGAGTACAAACTAATTAGAAAGTGTCCTCTAGCCCGCAATGTAGCGAGAGAAACGTACATTCCAGGCGTTCCAATAGACAACACTCCTAAAATTTATGCACATCTCGTAACATAATCGTTGTGCGGACTGCTCTCTGCAGTAACCTATCATGCCTAAAGATCCTAGCACTAATAATACCAACTAAACTTTATTTCCACTTGTAACTTGTGTTGCAATTTGCTTACCTCTTGATCGACTAAGGGTGATAGATATTTTGTATTAAAAGGCCATCAAAACAGGTTGACTTGTCCGTGCGGTTACTAGCGCGCAGCTATGAGCTCGCATCCGGGAGATAGTGAGTTCGAACCCCACTGTAGGCAGCCCTGAAGATGGTTTTCCCTGGTTTCCTATTTTCACGCCAGGCAAATGCTGGGGCTGTACGTTAATTAAAGCCACGGCTGCTTCCTTCCCATTCCTAGGGATTTCCTGTCCCATCGTCACCATAAGACCTATCTGTGTCGGTGAGATGTAATGAAAATAGCAAAACAAATAATTTCTTATAATCCTAAAGTTTCACGTCCTGGTACTCTTAAATGTAGGGAATTATAAAATCGATGTCCTGTAACATACTTTATAAATATCATATTCCCATCATCACGTATTCTGTTCATGTACTGCAACAGTTAATTTTCTAAGCTCACGAAAGTTTCCAATTCTTGACTCTCCATAACACTTTCCTTCATATCTACAGCGACTTCCTTTTCTCATCAGAAGCATATTTTAAACTCAGTCCCAACAAATAACCGACGCGTTACCTTCATGCTCCTCCATCAATACAATTATTTCGAAATTTAAAAGTTGAATGTTTTTCCGTAACTCATCGCAAGGTAAGTCACGCTAAAAAGCTATTTATTATTAAGAAAACACTGTTCACTTTGTGTAACAATTTAAGCCTATCACTTATAGTGGTATACTCTGCTGAAATTGGAGACATTCCATCTAGTTCATTAGACCAAGGATGACCGAAGATTTATGCAATGCTGTAAAGACCTCCTTTCTATTTCCTTAAGAAAATATTAGGATTTCTGTATATATACGAAATTAAAAACAGTATTATTTTTCAGATTCATTATGCCCGACTACGGAGCATGTTTGACCTTACTGGCACTTCTTAGGTTTTTTTCCTTCTCCTCCCGATATCTCTTCGTTATCTCGCTGTGTTCCTCTTTACGTTGTTCAGACCATCCTGTATTTAGTCGGGTGGGCTTTATAGAAAATTTCTGTTTGTGAGTAGTTCATGGTGTGGGTTATTGTAGTCACGTCCTAGTTCGTGAACCATGGGCAACAGCTCAGTGGCCTAGTAAGTGGTCCTGAAAGTCGGGATACCAGTCGCTATGGAATGGGAGTGGGCATCTCGGACATATTCTGAGTCATTTCCCTCCTTGTGCTCAGGCGGCTAGGAATATACAATCCATCGGTGGTCCATAACCCGTTACAGGAGATATCCTTACTTGGATTATGTGTAAGTAGGGTAGCATCCTGTTTCATGAATTCACCGAGCTCAGAACATTTTAAGCAAGCCTCGGACCTATGGGAGTATCGGAGTCCCACTCCCACTTGACAGGCGAGGGACTCCTTGGAAACAACTTGGCGAACGAAATGGAATTCGATGCGGAGCTATCAATATTAATGGGGCTTATGGAAGAAAGAAACTAGAACTGGCTGAGGCAGCAAAGAGGATGATCTGGATGTGCTATGAGTAAGTGATATTCGGGTAAGGGGAGATAACGAGGAAGAGATAGGAGATTATAACGTGTACTTGACGAGTGTTAGAAAGGGAAGGGCAGAGTCTGGGGTAGGGCTCTTTATCAGGAATACCATTGCACGAACATAGCTTCTATTAGGCACGTAAGTGAGCGAATGATGTGGGTAGATTTGTCAGTTGGAGAAATTAGGACTAGAATTGTGTCCGTGTATTCACCACGTGAGGGTGCAGATAAGGATGAAGTTGACAATTTTTATGAAGCACTGAGTAACATCGTGGTCAGGGTCAACAGCAAGGATAGAATAGTGCTAATGAGCGATTTCAATGCGACACTGACTGAGCAAATGCCTTGGGATAGCGGAGCACTGATGCGCAGGTGTGTTGCCTGCGAACCACACGCCCCCTGTGCCAGCGGAAGTTGTATAGGAGACCTTGTGAGCAGTGGCCGTGCATGTGACAGATGTAACATGGAACGTCATCTTGAGCTGACACCGTACGAACCGGGTATGGTGGTCGGTGACGACGGATGGGAAGTGCGATTTCGGAAGTGATGTGGGAATTCGTTTTCACACGATCAACCGTGTCCAGGGTGTATCGTGAATGGTTTAATGCGGGTGTCATCGTCCACAACAAACGAACGACTCGCCGTCCAGCCACCCTCGATGACTGTGACCGGCGACATCTGAGACGGATTGTCAATAGCGACAGACAGGCAACCGTGCAGCAAATCACTGCTCAATTCAACACAGGCCGTGCTAGACACACCTCCCAGTGGACAATCCGTAGGAACATGGGTTCTATGGGGGTATGGGAGCCGGCGCCGCACACGGGTGCCACTGTTAACCCAAAGTCATCGGACACAACGACGCGCATTTGTCGCCAGTCACCAGGGATGGACACTGGAACAATGGCGTAACGTGATATGGTCGGACGAATCACGATTTCAACTGCTCCATGCTGATGGGAGGCACCGTGTATGGCGCAGACCACATGAAGCGATGGATGCCACCTGCCTCGAAGGTGTGGTCCAGGGCTTTGGTGTCTTTGTTATGGTCTGGGGTCCATTTTTCTGGTATGGAATGGGCCCGCTAGTTATTCTGGAAGAGACTTTGAATGGTACGCGGTATATTGAGCTGTTCGGAGACCATCTCCACCCATTTTTGGCCTTCCAGCGCCCAGACGGTTGTGCGGTGTTTCAAGATGATAACGCTCCCACGTCGCCCGGGAATAGTTCCAGGAACATGAAGCGGAGGTCCAACGACTGCCATGGCCACTCACGATCCCCGATATGAACCCTATCGAGCATATCTGGGATGTCCTGGAACGCAGGCTCCGTACCATGGATCCCGCACCCACGAACAGATCAGCATTTGCGGCTGCTCTGCAAACGATTTGGTGTCAGGCTGCGTCCAGAGAAATACCAGGGACCTGTCGAGTCACTTCCACGGAGTCTCACTGCAGTTCGCAGGGCCAGAGGAGGCCCCACACACTATTAGATGACTATCCCATGACATTTGCTAAGTCAGTGTAGTTTCTATTAGGCACGTAAATGAGCGAATGACATGGGTAGATTTGTCATTTGGAGGAATTAGGACGAGAATTGTCTCCGTGTATTCATCATGTAAGGGTGCGGATAAGGATGAAGTTGACAAGTTTTATGAAGCACTGAGTGACATCGTGGTCAGGGTCAACAGCAAGGATAGAATAGTGCTAATGAGCGATTTCAATGCGAGAGTTGGAAATAGAACTGAATGATACGAAAGGAGGATAGGTAAATGTGGGGAAGACATGGAAGCTAGTGGGAATGGGAAACGTTTGCTGGACTTCTGTGCTAGTATGGGTTTAGCTGTTACGAATACATTCTTCAAGCATAAGGCTATTCACCGCTACACATGGAAGGCTAGGGGTACCAGATCCATAATAGACTATATCTTAACTGACTTCGAATTCAGGAAATATGTTAGGAATGTTATTAGATATGTAGTGAACTAAGTATCTCTAGGCTTAGGGTAGAGAAAGTGAAATCTGTCTGCAAACGAATAAGGGTAGAAAATCTCCATGACGAGGAAATTAGACAGAAGTACATGGACATCAAGCGGGCTCAGGTTATAGAAAGAGAATGGGTAGCATACAGGGATGCTGTAGTAGAAACAGCAAGAGAAAGCCTAGGAACGACTGTGTGTAAAGATGGGAAAAGGCGAACATCTTGGTGGAATGATGAAGTGAGAGCAGCTTGTAAAGGTAAAAAGAAGGCTTATCAGAAATGGCTCCAAACAAGGGCCGAGGCAGACAGGGAGTTGTAAGTAAATGAAATAAACATAGCGAAACAAATAGTTGTTGAATCCAAAAAGAGGTCATGGAAAGATTTTGGTAATAACCTGGAAAGGCTAGATCAAGCAGTAGGGAAACCTTTCTGGACAGTAAAGAAGAATCTTAGGAAGGGAGGGCAAAAAGAAATGAACAGTGTTTTGAATAATTCAGGTGAACTCATAATAGATCCAGGGAATCACTGGACAGGTAGAGGGAATATTTTTTAACATCATCTCAACGTAAAGGGAAATCTTGCTGGTGGTGTTGCGAACAGCCAAGCTCATGAGGAGGAGGAAAATGATGTTGGTGAAATTACGCTTGAGGAAGTGGAAAGGATGGTAAATAAACTCCAGTGTCATAAAGCAGCAGGAATATATGAAATTAGACCTGAAATGGTGAACTATATTGGGAAGGCAGGAATGAAATGGCTTCATAGAGTAGTAAGATTAGCATGGAGTGTTGGTGAGGTACCTTCAGATTGGACAAAAGCAGTAATTTTACCTATCTATAAGCAAGGGAACAGGAAGGATTGCAACAACTATGGAGGTATCTCATTGGTTAGTGTACCAGCAAAGTATTCACCGGAATCTTGGAAGGGAGGATGCGATAAGTCGATGAGAGGAAGTTAAAACCAGTGTGGTTTCAGACCACAGAGAGGCTGTCTGAATCACATTTTCACTATGCGCCAGGCTGTAATCTTTCACCTTTGCTGTTCGTAGTTTACATGGATCATCTGCTGAAAGGTATAAAATGCCAGAGAGAGATTCAGTTAGCTGGAAATGTAGTAAGCAGTCTGGCCTATGCTGACGACTCGATCTTAATGGCAGACTGTGCCGAAAGCCTGGAGTCTTATACCTTGGAACTTGAAAATAGATGCAATGAGTATGGTAGCAAAATTAGCCTCTACCGAGCTCGATAGTTGCAGTCGCTTAAGTGCGGCCAGTATCCAGTATTCGGGAGATAGTAGGTTCGAACCCCACTGTCGGCAGCCCTGAAAATGGTTTTCCGTGGTTTCCTATTTTAACACCAGGCAAATGCTGGGTCTGTACCTTAATTAAGGCCACGGTCGCTTCCTTCCCAGTCCTAGCCCTTCCCTGTCCCATCGTCGCTATAAGACTTATCTGTGTCGGTGCGACGTAAAGCAACTAGCAAAAAAAAAAAAAATGCCTCTTCGAAGACTAAATTCATGTCAGTAGGCAAGAAACTGAACAGAATTTGTGATACAAAGCTAGAACAGGTCGATCATTACAAGTATTTAGGTTGTGTGTTCTCCCAGGATGGTAATATAGTAAGCGAGATTGAATCGAGGTGTAGTAAAGCTAATGCAGTGAGCTCGCAGTTGCGATCAGCAGTATTCTGTAAGAAGGAAGTCAGCTCCCAGACGAAACTATTTTTACATCGGTCTGTTTTCAGACCAACTCTGTTTACGGGAGCGAAAACTGGGTGGACTCAGGATATCTTATTCATAAGTTAGAAGTAACAGACATGAAAGTAGCGAGAATGATTGCTGGTACAAATAGGTGGGGACAATGGCAGGAGGGTACTCTGAATGAGAAATAAAGGTTAATTTAGGAATGAACTCGATGGATGAAGCTGTACGCATAAACCGGCTTCGGTTGTGGGGTCATGTGAGGCGAATGGAGGAGGATAGGTTACCTAGGAGAATAATGGACTCTGTTATGCAGGGTAAGAGAAGTAGTGGGAGACCAAGACGACGATGGTTAGACTCAGTTTCTAACGATTTAAAGACAAGAGGTATAGAACTAAATGAGGCCACAGCACTAGTTGCAAATTGTGGCGACGTTTAGTAAATTCACAGAGGCTTGCAGACTGAACGCTGAAAGGCATAACAGTCTATAATGGTAATGTATGTATGTATGTATGGATGTGAATAAAGATTCTGAATTTTATTCTGTCATGAATGCTTTCTTCACGTACAGTAGATCATGTCTGATTTCTTTCGGCCAATTATTATGACATTTCATTGATAAGGCTAATTTAACATTTTCTTTGTGAGCCTGTTATTATTCATTCTATATACATGACCATAAAATTGTAATCACCGTTTCCTGACGTTATCTGTGATTATTCTGTAATTTGATAGATTCCATGTGATTTATTTTTCATCCAAATTCTACTTTCGCATTTTGGTCCTAAGATTTTTTGATAATTTCCTTTTCTTGTTTTTCGATCATTTTTATTCGAGATTTGCCATCAATTATAAGAGTTTCAGTTGAATATAGTGTTTCTGTTCTTACTACTGTGTTATAATGTAAATTTTCCTTTTTTGATATAGTTCTTTTGTTAAATCCGTTCCAAGTTACTGTGTATGATCTTTGAAGTTTTGCAGTTCTTTGTTACCTTGCTGATTTAATCCTACTGGTTCAATAATTTCACTTGGATACAGTACTTAAATTTGTCCACTTGAGCGATATTTCTATATTTGGTGATTAACGGTTGAAACCTGATCTAGTACCCTCTATTTATTTTGTATTTTCATAAGAAATTCGGAGTCCTGTTTTGGTTGCAATTTCATATAGTTTTTGTACAGACTGGATTGCTTCCTATCTGTTGTTGGATAGGATAGCAATGTCATCAGCAAATGCTATGCAATTAAGGTAAATTATGTTTTTGAGACATATCATCAACATCTGTTTACCCTCCAGGGTCGGTTTTTCCCTCGGACTCAGCGAGGGATCCCACCTCTACCGGCTCAAGGGCAGTGTCCTGGAGCTTCAGACCCTTTGTCGGGGGATACAACTGGGGAGAATGACCAGTACTCGCCCAGGCGGCCTCACCTGCTATGCTGAACAGGGGCCTTGTGGAGGGATGGGAAGATCGGATGGGATAGGCAAGGAAGAGGGAAGGAAGCGGCCGTGGCCTTAAGTTAGGTACCATCCCGGCATTCGCCTGGAGGAGAAGTGGGAAACCACGGAAAACCACTTCGAGGATGGCTGAGGTGGGAATCGAACCCACCTCTACTCAGATGACCTCCCGAGGCTGAGTGGACCCCGTTCCAGCCCTCGTACCACTTGTAAAATTTCGTGGCAGAGCCGGGAATCGAACCCGGATCTCCGGGGTGGCAGCTAATCACGCTAACCACTACACCACAGAGGTTCCGTAGGTTTTGTAATCGGAAGTCTCTAGGAAGGGTCACCGACAATGAAGTCCGCATAATTATGCAATGCATCTCATAATTTGTTCCACTACTTACGAGACATCTACCAATCTTTATAACTTAAGTTTCATTTTGTCGTATCGAAATCACTTTTTACAAAACAGTAAAATAAACAGTAAGGGAGATAATCAATATCCTTTCCTCACTCCTTTTTTGATTTCAATTGGTATTATTATTATTATTATTATTATTATTATTATTATTATTATTATTATTATTATTATTATTATTATTATTATCTCTAAACTATAACTATAACTCTACATGTTCATATAGTTTCCTGCTAATGTCGTATTTAATCTTTGAACAGTCGAAGTTTAGCCAGGTGAGCAAAAGTCTGAAATGTTAAGAGATAACTGTGTGTGGTTTCAGACAGCATAAAGCTTGTAGCCACTTCAAAAGTAATTAATTCTGACCTGCAGAGAAATTATACCACCCTCTGGTGGAATTTTACTGTACGTACCGTCATAAAAGAATGCTCGCTAGTGAGCGGTAGACGGGGTCGTTTGCATGAGTTCTTATATTATTACCGGACGTAAAAGAGAATCCGTGAGAGCTATGTTTTATGTAACGAGAGAAGCCGTATATTACCCCTTGACATATCAGTGCAAGAAATAGCAAATACTGCTTTAACTGCCACTGGTGGACGACATTTCGTAATTATTCATTTGGGAATATGAGGTATAATACATGCCACTCTGTGTTTTAAATTTTACAGTAACTTCTTGCTTCGTTGAAGAGGATTATTTTATGTGGGCAATATAAAGCTGTAACCTGATCGATGTGACGTATCCGCCTGTGTGACGCGTAATGTCGTTTGAGGCGACTGAAGGGCGTAACTCTGACCCGTACCTACGAGGTTCCCCTCCTAGTGCCATCATGTGAGCTTTCATTTTCTCGCTCTTTTACGCTCTTCTCTTTCTTTCGCCGATACCTTCATTTTCAGAGGAACCAACCTCTTCGTTATTCTCTCCCGCTGATTGCTCCTACTGTCCATTGGATGTACTGACGTGCCAAGACTGCTATTGGGGAGCGTAGCGTTCTTAGTGTTCCATGAGGAAAGAGACGGCTTAGCCCGATATCATCACGCTCCTCGGTCGAATTCCCATTCCAACAGTCACAACGTGATGACATTCTTGGACATGCAGGGAATCGAACCACAAAAATATCAGGCTCGGTACTCCAAGGCAGTAGAACTGTATACTGTTGCGAATCAATTGCAGTAACGAACTTGGTTAAGGCTGACTACCTGTAAAAGTAGCTGACATTCTGAAGTTCCCAAGTTCGAGAGAACGTTCTGGATGAGTAGCTGGAAAGTGTCTGCCTCCATAGCGTAACGGTTAGTGTTATTAGCTGCCGTCCTCGGGGCCCTGGGTTCGATTCCCGGTACTGCCAGGAATTTAAGATTGGCAGGAGGGCTGTTATGTGGTTGGAATGGTACATGCAGGTCACCTCCAATGGGGGTGTGCCTGAAAAGAGATGCACCACCTCGGGCGAGGACACGAGTTCACTTCAGCTGGAAGGTATCCAAAACCACTAACGAGGCCAAATATTGAGTACATGCCATTATTATTATCAAGATAGATAAATTAATTATATTCGTATAATTGTAGGTAGAGACGACCAATGAGGTCATGATAGCTACAAAAATTGTTACAATTTTAACGCAAATATAGTATCAGAATACCCCGAAATTTATTCGAAGTTAGGTAAAAGTTCTTAAGTTCTTAATAACAAAGATGGTGTTGCCAAATTCGAGAGATTACCTTATTATTATTATTATTATTATTATTATTATTATTATTATTATTATTATTATTATTATTATTATTATTATTAATTATTATTATTATTATTATAATAATTATTATTATTATTATTTGAGATGTCTTCTAGTCAAATTACGACATTGCTGACGAAGTCGTAAATCGGGCTCTCCTATTAACAGAGGTGATTATGTAGTTAATTCTACCGATGATTAATCTATTTTCTTGTGAAGAGAAAAGAATGCAGTGCTTTTCACACAATGTGTTTGCTTTTTATGGTGTATTTTGTGCTCAGTTTCATTTTCCGCAGTAGAAGTGACTATTTTCTGACGGAATAGTGCAAGAGATAAACAATGTAACGTGTATTTTTCAGAGGACAAAAGGATATGTGAACATTATACCACAACAAGATTATTGGCATTTCTTTGTTAGTTTTATATCTTTTAATTTGCGAGACGAACTAAATGTTGCATTGCCGGTGACTGGATATGCAACCCCGCTACACTTCTAATGACTGAAATTGAATAGGGAAGATTAATTCTTCTATTTACGAATATGATGTTCGTGTGATTCGAATTATTTTGAAAGTATAAAATAAAAGTTAGTGAGGTAGACAGAAATCTATTAATTGAAGTAACATTAATCATGTACGTTTTAGTATAGGAATAGAACAAATTTATTTATTTATAGTGAAGTACTACTGTGGAGGAAAATTGAAATAAAATTGAAGATAGATTTTTAGGAAAGTAAATTAACATTGCACCTTGTGTTTCAGGGTTTATTAAAATTGCAATAGAGATGTATTTTCCCTAATTTAAAAGAGCTAATTTCTTATATTGGTTAGTGTAAATATCAAGACTGAATGAAATATTAGTCGGTTTTTAAGATATCTGCTTCTCCAAGGAATGAAATTAATTCAGTATTCAATAGTAGCTTTTATGTTAATATATTAGTTGTTAATTGAATTTTAAGGGATAAGCTTTATAATAGATATTATAATTATTGTAAGATATCATTAAAATTGTAGGCTTTAAATTAGCCATCATTTGAATAACGTAATAAGTTATGTTATTTTAATATAATTTTATAATGACGTTAAACTGAATATTGGAGTGAATTATTTAACGTAAATTTAATTACAATAATGATAAAATTAGTATACCAAAGTATAATATTTTTTTTGCTAGGGGCTTTACGTCGCACCGACACAGATAGGTCTTATGGCGACGATGGGATAGGAAATGACTAGGAGTTGGAAGGAAGCGGCCGTGGCCTTAATTAAAGTGCAGCCCCAGCATTTGCCTATTGTGAAAATGGGAAACCACGGAAAACCATTTTTAGGGCTGCCGATAGTGGGATTCGAACCTACTATCTCCCGGATGCAAGCTCACAGCCGCGCGCCTCTACGCGCACGGCCAACTCGCCCGGTTATAATATATTTATTGAATGTAAATTTATATAAAGGAACTAGGCAAAATTAATGTTCGCCTGTTTATCAAACACATGTCCTTTTGAGGTGAATTTACTGATGATAATTCAAGGGCAGCGGTATTTTGACCGTGCAAAGGTAGCATAATCATTAGTATTTTAATTGAATGCGGAATAAATGGTTTGACGAAACATTAACTGTCTCTGTATAATAAGTGGAATTTAACTTTTGAATCAAAAGGCTTAAATGAGTGTAAACGACCACAAGACCTTATAGATCTTTAGAAGAAATTATGTTTATTTTGTTTAGTGGTGTTATTAATAATTATATTATCGTATTTTGTTGGGGTGACATGAAGATAAGTACAACTCTTTATAATTAAAACATTGATTTATGAATGATTAGCTGTTACCAACGGCTTCCCTCGCGAGAAATTGGTAAGTTGATAAAAATCAATTACTCCTCGGTTCTGCACTAAGACATTATCTGTAAATCCCTAAAGTATAAAAACTTACCGAAAAGTTGCATTTCATTTACTCCAGAACCTCCTTGTAAACCACGTTTGAGGCATTGCATTTTGGGGCTAAGATGACCAGGCAACTGGTAGAGCTAAATCTGGAAAATGCGACATGGAATTCTACATGTGAGAAATAGTCCTCTTTTAAGTCGAAGTAAAAAGGGTTTCTTTATTTCTAAAAGAGATTCCAAATACCGATGTTCACGTCTGTGACATCTTAGTTTTTGAGATGTAAGTATCCTAATAAAGATAATTCAACTGCTTCTTCACTTATTTTCGATCTCCAGCTAAGTTGATTTTCCAAAAACAAAAGGTGTGTTTCTGTATTTTTAAAGGGGATTACAAATACCAATTTTCACGTCTGTAACATGTTACGTTTATGAGCTATACTGTAGATATACTCATTTTAAAAACTACCCTAATGCTTGGCCGAGTGATCAGCGTTGAGGGCTTCGGTTCACAAGGTTCCGAGTTTGATTCCGGGCTCGGTCGAAATCCCGTGTGATTAATTCTTCTGGCTCGGGGACAGGTTGTTTGTGTTTGTCCCAACACTCTCCTCTTCATATTCACTGAACACACCACATTACCAACCACAACAGGAAAGCGCTATAGTAATTACATTCCTACACACGGGGTTAGCGTCAGGAAAGGCATCCAGCCGTAAAACAGGGTCAAATCCGCATGTGCGACACAGTTCGCACCCACGACCCCACGGAATAAGAAGAAGAAGAAACTCATTAAAAACTCATTAGAAACTCATTAAAAAATCGCCCGCTGTTCTATTATTTATCTCCTTAAGTGGATTTTCCAAAAAAGTGTGTTCATTTCTTTTTAAAATAGATTCCAAGTACCAGTCTTAACGTCAGTAGCATCTTCAGTTTCAGATATGTATGTATCATCATGAAAAGTACTCAACTTCTTCTTCACTTCTTTTCACTTCACTCCCACCCCTGCCGCCCTCACCCCTTAAGTGGATTTTATGAAAACAAAAATTTGGTTACTTAATTTTAAAGGAGATTCCAAATACCAATTTTCATGTCTATAACGTGTTAGGTTTTTGTGATATATATTGTAGAAGATCTTGCTCCTGTAAGAATACTGGAGCTGACGTTGCCATGGTTACGGCAGCTCATTTCTTTATCCGATTCCTAGAGCAGGGGTAGTGTCGTGCCGATATCTCCATAAAGGTTGATTTTAGGGCCTTGAAACGTTGTTTTCGGGCCCGTACGGCTTACCGAGTTTTGTTCTCTGCGTCATAGGACTTAAATTGGGCTTTGCCTCGTCCTTGTAAGACAAATTCGATATTTCGCCTATATTAGCCTTGTATTTTACATCTCCCCCATCCCCCCACCCTTCGAATGTTTTGAAAATAAAATGCAGCCCATGTTACTCACTGGCAATGCAGATTTCTATAGGTGAAGTAATTTTTAAAATCGGTTCAGTAGTTTTTGAGTCTATCCGTTACAAACAAATACAAAAATGTTTCACTTTTATAATATTAGTATAGACTGATCCGTTAATAACGATTAAAATTAGAATTATGCTGAATATCAGCGAGAGCTACCTTAAGATCGTGCCTACTTGCTTACAGTGTAGCTGCTGTATTATATAATCCTTGATTTTCTCTGTTGTTGCTATAATTTCAGTTGGGTGGAGACCAGTCCAGAGAGTATACTCATGAAGGATACATATTTAACATTATGACAGGGAAGCAATTTCACGAGATATTTTTACATGGGAGGAACGTTGTCAGGGAAGATCGCATCCAGCGATGATGCACTTTTAATCCCAGTTTCTGAGAAAGCAAGATTATCATTCTTATGGGATGAAAGTGGGTAATGCCTTAATTTTGTCGACTTTATTAGGCATTGTAAGACGTTCTATGAAAATTACAATCTAGAAAATTGGTTGGCAGTTTATACAGGATGTTTCATAATTAATAGCGCCAATGGAAACAGCTGTAAGTACGTGATACTAGAAGCAAGAAGGTCTTTGCAAATATGGACCCTCTTTTAGAATTTATGGTCACCAGCGACCACTGACTTCATTGTGTGTAAACGTCATCCTACTTTGGAAAACTACACTAACAAAAGTTATTAAATACTTTCGTACAAGAACAGTTGTTTCTGCTGAAAAACTAAACAGGCTTACTTAGAATGCTACAGTGACTGTACACTGTACTTACTCGTAGTTAAAGGAAGTGTTCAGAGTGCTGTACTTGTGCCCGGATGCAGGAAATACTGTAACATGATGCAGCAGAAACGGAAGGTAATTCGGAACATTGAGTTTGTTTGATAAAATGTACGGCGCAATAAGACGACCACCTACAGTAGTACCGCTAATGACACAGTCCTGATGTGCTGAATGTAACGTTCTATGTAAGACTGTTCCTTGTTCATTAAAAACAACTGGACTTCTACCAAATTATTTAATAACTTTTCTTTGTGATGTATTGGTACTTTTTCTTAACTAAGATGATGTTTACACACAGTCAGGTGAGTGGTGGCTGGAAACCACAAATGTTAATTTATCTCGCCAGTGGCTTGTTTGCGGACCCATGTTTACTAAGACTTTTTAAATTCTAGTATCGTGTACCTACAGCTGTTTCAGTTTATACACCCTGTATAGCAACCAAGATTCCTTGAAAGACTGACACACGAGGAATAGGATCCATGTCATGTTAAACCTGCAAGAGATTCTGTTTTTTAAAACTGAAGGGCAAATGCGTAGAGCATAATGTAGCCTACTTTGTGTTGCGAAATCCTCCTGTTCATCATATGTAAAAAGGGTGATATAATTTACCCTATGGGGAAAAATTTGAAATTTGTTTGACAGTAATTGAATAGCTGAGTCAGGAAACGTCGCAGTTCGGCACTTTTCATATAAAGAGTTTTAAGTTGTATTTGATTTTGGAGCACAGACTGATCGTTGGGTTGGGAGTACGTTTTACCTAAAAGGAATCTAATTCAATTATATATATATTTATTTCTATATTGTTTTTGGGGCCTCCTCAAATTTGGTTTGGATCCTGAGGTACCCTGCGGGAGAACACAGCCACTATCCTTCAAAATTTCAAAATTCCTTTCTACGACATCGAGAGCATCTTACTACATATGATAAGAGATTCTCCACAAACTGTAGGGCTGCATTTATACCTGAAATCGTAATTTCCTTATGATGAATTTTGCAGAAGAGATTATTGTTTCATTATTATAATTACATACTGTAGGTTAAGTATTCCGGAACTTTACGATTACCCTCACTGGAGGACGGTTTATTTATATTCTTATCAATATTACGTCAATTAATGAACTGATTCCTACGAGAGATTAAAGCGGGCAGTTGGATCTGGTTTAAATACTGCGAACCAAACCACAAACCGCTCCATAATCGTTTTTGAATCAAGTTGTATATAATTCTATTTCGGAATTGAGGGGTGTCGGTTCAAAGGGAGCTATTTCCAACTTAAGGAAGTTGTGGGAAAACCAAGAGAAACTAAAAGGCACATGGAGCGTACAAGTGATCGGTTTGATTCTACTTTTAAGGAATGACATCTTCCTGGTCTAGATTCATTAAGGCAACGTATAATATTCAACTGCATGTGGGACAAATAGTGATTTATTGTTTGGAACTGGATATAACAGGCACATGCACTGCGCTACGTTGCTGGTTTCACGTCGTGTTACGAGTCGAGTAAAACACATCTTGATACGGAGATAATGGCGATAAGACAATGTGAATATTTTCTAAATAACTGATTATCAGTCTTCACATGTGCCGGACAAAGTAAAGCATTGCTAGTCAATGACTAGAATGGGTCTAGCCCGTCACAAATGATTTACCCTTAGACCGAATTTCCTCGCTGTATAGTTTTTCCACCTAGCAGAGCTTACAAAGAATAGCGGTATCTGGTGTGGGTGTGTGTAATTATTCCTCCCATCCAGGCCTTCATTTGGAGCTGAAAGGCAGATAACACAGGAAGCCACTTTAAAGTCTATCGATAGTGAGAGTATAACGCACTTGTATTGCTATTTCTTCTTACGAAGCTGAAGACGAACCTTTCCCACCATTTCAGCACACTTAAAGTCTTAAATATCTCATGGTGGTTTCGTTCTCCTGATAGTGTATCGAGTTAAAATTACCACACAACATTATTTTGTGAAGACAGAAAATAATAAACGAATTTCAAATAAAAAGTATCCGCTGAAATTCTGTGCGCACACATATCGTGGCTGCACCTTGAAATACCGCTATGCTGAGGGAAGAGATACTGCCCCGCAGCACATACATTTCATGCAATACAGAACCTTTCTGGCCGGAGTTCTAGATGAAATATTATCACATAGCGGTTTTTCTATGCGCTTACACAATATATACATACGTCTTCGTTATAGAGAGTTAAGACTTGTAGCGTTTATTTCGCAAGCCTCTGTGAATTTACTGAACTTCTCCACAATCATCTATTTTTAACCAGCTCTGAGGCCTGGTTTGGTTCCGTACCTCCTGTTTTGAAGTCATTATGAAACGAGTCAAACCATCGTCGTCTTGTCCCCCCTCTTCATCTCTAACCGCCTAGAACAGACTTCATTATTCTCCTTGGTAACCTATCCTCCTCAACTTGCCTCACAAGACGCCACCACAGACAACGATTTATTCGTACAACTTCGTCCAGCTGGTTCATTCCTAACTTAGCCTTTATATTTTAATTCCGAATACCCTTCTGCCATTCTCCACATGCTTGCACCATCGATCATTCTCGTACTTTCATTTCTGATTCGTTTAATTTATGAATAAGACATCTTGAGTCCACGTAGTGTTCACTCTCCTACAGAAAAGTTGGTCTGAAAACAGTTTGGTGTAAAGATGGTTTCGTCCGGGAGTTCGCTTCCATCTTCCCGAATACTGATGACCGCATTTGGCTGCACCGTGAATCAGTCTCACTTGCTCTACTGCCGTGCTGCAGGTAGTATTCCCAGCCTGACATTCAATGCTGTTTATGTGTTTGATTCCACGCTCCGTTTTACTCCACCAGACATCAGGCGAATCAGAATTCTATAGGATGACCTATTATGGACTTTTGATCTTCTCTGAAAACACCGACTGAGCAACCACGGTATACATACAAGTATTATTAAGCGCACGACATGAAGAAAATAAGGTGCAACATCAAGAATATACACAAGCATAAAAACATGTTTAAGAACTACTACTCCAGGCGTCACCGTCAAGGTAATCAACATTATTAACAATTGACAAACTGTTTGCGAACGTCAAAATGTTTAGTTTATAGCTCAAATTCTCGGAGTCAGAAACTCAGCGAAATTTCTGTTGTAGGCCCAGTTTATCTTTCGTCACGACAATCATTGTCTGTGGTGATGCTTTTTCCCACTTGAAGCCGCCATAGTTGATCAAAGGTTGAGAGTCTGACTCGTGATGACAAATTTGTAGGTTTGATCCGGCCGGACGCAGTCGAATTTTCAACAGCAGTCAGAAATCTTGGCTATGAAAGTCATTGCTGTTGGAATGTTAAAGATATCAGTGTCATCCGACGGAATTTAAATTACGTACTAGAATGCCTGAAGATAGTAGATAAGGCCATACGATTTGTCTTATTCCGTAATTATTAATATTATTGCTGACATGAGCACGATATTGTGCGGTGGGTAGTCTTTGCTATCATCGAACTCTGATGAACACTTCGAAAGACATCCTGATCAAATTCTCTCGACATACTAACTCGCCTGCGGACAAATTTGACAATAATGATCTACAAATCTATAACGATGGAAACTTTTAGCGATAAAGGAGCATCAAAGTTGACGTACAAGATTTCCAGACCTCGCCACATTCATATACGGTACTTGAATTTTATTAGAACGATAGAATTTAGTTCTGTTCACTTTTCCGCATTTATTATAGTCTTCTGCTCTTGGATCTTAGGTTTTAACACGTGTTTAATAATAATAATAATAATAATAATAATAATAATAACGTCCAGCTGAAAACTAGAGATCAAATGAAGGAGCATTCTCAGGAAGATGATTTGGCCAGACACAATAGAATGTGAATACAGGAGGCGACACACAGAAAAGATCGCGGACGTGGCCAGGAAGAGACGTCTGACCTTCTATGAGCACATATCAAGGAAGAATTTCGCCAGGGTGACCAATAGTATTCTATCGTACTGGCAGAAGAGAAATACTAACACCCAATGGCTAAAGATCTTCCGGAACTAGGAATATTTGAAAGTGAAATAGAGACTGTGCAGAAGTATTCTGAGACATAAGAGGTTCCAGGACCATCCGCCCCATAAGAAGACAGATGGAGCAACTCACCTGCTCGGCAAACATAAAAGCCCATCCCCGAAGAAAAAGTTGAATATCTTGATCCTTATCATAGGTAATAATTTTCATATTATTCTGTATTCGAGAGCAATATAACACAAAAGAAGAGCTAAAAGGTTTACATCTATTCAATACTAATTTATTGTAATATAAAAAGTTACATGAATTTGAAACTAGTTTCGGTATTGCTATAGACCATCATCAGCCAAAATTATAAAGTTAAGACCAGACAGGACTTACTTTCAAATGTAACGATTTAGGTTACAATAAATGAGAATTGAATAAATGGAAACCTTTTGGCTCTCGTTTTACATCTTGGTCCTTAGTTGGCCTTATGGAAATAGGGAGAGAATAATAATAATAATAATAATAATAATAATAATAATAATAATAATAATAATAATAATAATAATAATAATAATAATAATAACTTCGTGTAGCTATTTAAGCTGGTACAGCCCCTGTAAGGTAGTCAGCCAACGAGGCTAGGTGGCATTTCTCGTGCACGTTATTTGGTGGATGGTAACGTTGCGTGTGCTGTACAAGTTGCATCCAGTCCTCAAGCCAAAATAATTCATCCTTCATGATTAAAATCCTGAACCCGACCGAGAATGGAACCTGAGGCTCCAAGAACTCATTCATGGAGCTGCACGGTTTTTGTAGTCATAGACAGATTCATTGAAAACAGAGTTGAAAATAAAGTCGTGAGAGCGTTCAGCAGAGCGGAACTGCTCTTTGAAGAACGGCCGCTCCTGCCACCTCACAAGTGTGGATGAGTGAGTCAATGGACACCAAACTCGATTTCAGCCTAAATTAGCTCCTTTATGTCAGCTAATTCCATCCCTTTTACTCGCTGTCACACTTATTTGACGAGATCAAGACGGGTGCATACACAGATGATAGAAGAGTAGCATACATAGCAGGAGACAACTCGTTTATAACAAAACACGCTTACCTAACGTTTAGAAACTCTCCTGCAAATCATAACAGTGAAGATTCGTCTTCTAAATACCAGTCACTATATCACAATATGTAGTATACCTAGACACCCCAAGCTTTCAGTTCATTCACAATACCAGGCGAGTTAACCGTGAGGTTACGGGCGCGCGGCTGTGAGCTTGCATCCGGGAGATAGTGGGTTTGAATCCCACTATCGTCAGCCCTGAAGATGGTTTTCTGTGGTTTTCCATTTTCACACCAGATATTTTTAGTCAGTAGTTTGTCATTCATTCTTACCAGGTGTCCAAAGAGTTTCCGCTTTCGTTTCCGCATTATGGTAGTGATCATTTCAATGTACTTGTGGAGCTCTTCATTTCTCCTTTTCCTCCAAGTCCCATCATATTATTACTTAATCCTGTTTTAGGAATCCACTAATTTAATTTCAGATAATATTATCTAGAGTACAGAATTTAACTATTTTGCTCCAAAGTAAGTTTAAAGTTACTCACGCCTGTGCACACGTAATCATCATCTCTTTCCTCTATTACTTGATATATCTTGAGATCACACTAGTTCACTTTCCCCGGTTACAATCTGAGCAATAGTTGACTGAATTGCCAACCAAATAATTGCATTTGAAGTTGAACAAATTTTATGCTATCCGCGAAGCAGCAGTAACGAACCATTCTCGAGTTCTCTCGCCTGCCAGGCTCTTGAGTCGAGAGCTCGCAGAATCGATTTGTGTAGGCTATTTGGCAGCAGTATACACATTGTGCGGGTCCACTTCACCTCTGCGAAGGCCTTGTTAATAAAAAATGAACTTGTCAAGTCAGCAGACTAATTGTATGCCAGATATCGGCTCGCCCATCTGCGCTGACTTTACATTAGCTGGTCGCTGACATTATCGGTGAGAGTGCTCCAAGCAGGTCACGCACTAGTGAATTTTAACCGAACTTCAATAGAATTCTTCAGAATATGAATAAGAGGAGCACAGTTGACACAGAACAGAGCGTCGCAGTGATGGCGGACTAAGCCCAAAGTGATTAAAAACCGATACCTGCCATACCCTACGACAATCAGTGACGGGAACGGAGCGATAGAAACGAAGAGGAAGGCAAAGTAACATGGAGGACACGGATACAAATAATGATGTAACAACAAAGATAACTGACAACGATCGTGTCATCTGGAGTTACTGAATGGCGACAGACCAATCTTGGACTGAACACAAGAATGTCCGTCTGTCCGTTCCTTATACAAATCCATACCGTTCCACAAATCTGAACAAATATGTGTATACTTAACTTTTATGACCTGCGGGTAAGTTCGCTACAACAAATGTTAACATCACTCCCTCTTCCGTAGATTTAGGCCCTTTTGCGCATTAAGATAGGCTAATATAGACGAATTATATAATTTGTCACAAAACTCGGTAAGGTCCTACGGGCCCCGAAAACCATGTTCTAAGGGCATAAAATCAACCCACCAACTGTCATGAAGATATTGCCACCACACTACCTCACTCTAGGAATCGGATGAAGAAACAATCAGCCGTAACCATGGTAACGTCAGCTGAAAGATTCTTCAGTAGTATACAGGGCTGGTCTTCTAAGTAGGCACGTGCGCAAATGTAGTCTAGACCAAGGAGAGATTCTGCGGTCTGGAAGTAAACACTGTGGGGGTAATCCACCCCTAGGGCTAGAGGTGCGTAGAGGTTGCCATATAAAAATAATCGAAGACAGTGTCGAATCCATAGGTTTCGGGTTCGCTGAGATGAATAGCGAAACTCCCCATATCGTTTAAGTCCTAGTTCAGCCCCAGTCGGCATGAGGGGTGAGAAGAGGTGAAAAATGTCCAAAATGGCCCATATTGTGAATTTATTGTGTGTGCACCTCTCTGGGTGTGAGTGGGAAGGGGGTGAAGTATCAGTCAACGTCACAACAACGAAATTTACAAAAATTAGCTTCACACATAATTAACCGGCAATAAAATACCTAAAAATAAACAAACAAAAAAGTTCCCAGGAATCGCTGGGTAATAAGGTCTAAATCTAATTCAAATTCAAAACGCAATGTCTTAGAAACGTATTATTTAAGAGCGATGAAATAATTTGCTATCAAGATATAATTCGTGCCACTACTGCCGCGCTGCTGATACCAGGCGGGACTCGTACGACAGGTATACTATTGCTACGTCATATATCTGTGGCGCATGCTCATATTTTCCGGCTAAATATGTTTACTTTAGAAGAGAAGAAATAGGGAAACTTAAATTATGGATGGCCTACGTAGGTTGTTTGGAAGACACGAATATATTGCTGCAGTAAAATAATTATTATTATGCTGACGTCACACTAACAGATACACATTTTCGGCGAAACTGGGGTTGGAAAGGGAATTCTTGGAAAAGTTCCTGTATGTCAAGGATGACCATATTTTGGCGTACTTCACCCATATTCGTCTCCCTGTGTGCTGGAATAATGAATGTACTCCATATCGTAAAAGTAGATACTTACGAAACAAATGTTTGTGTCAGCCGTTGAGAAACATGCCCCAGCATTTTTACTATCCTACGTTCGTAAATGAGAAGTTCCAAACAGACAAATATGGTCTTTGGATTTAACCAATTTCATTAATGGATTTCTTGGGAGGAAAGAAAACGCCTCAAAATGTGTTATTCGTTCAGTTTAATATAACTTCATCTAGCTAACTGCGAGGGTTGTACATAAAGTAGTAGGAACGTAGTCCATAGCGAGCAGGTGGTGCTGTTATCGATTTGCATTCGACTGGCATTCAATTGAAAGTGGTGTTGCTGTGTGGCGTTGAAGTGAAGAGTGTCGATTTCACCGCTCTAAAGCATGTTTCAAAAGATGATCAGCGTTTATTGATTAAAATCGACGTTTATCGTGGCAAAATTGTATCAGAATGCTATCGAAAATTACGTGAAGCCTGTAGTAAGAACGCATTACCGTATAGGAGACCTGCGTGAAGGCGTTTCCTGCGGGTCGGAGTGAGGCTGCGGATTTGCACCGCATAGGGCTGCTCGAAATCAGATGGACATGGTGAGTGGTCTCCTTTCCGCAGACGTTGGTCTCAGTCAACAAACGGTGTGGCAGATACTGAAGAAAAGTCTTAACATGAAGAAAATTGCGTTCCGGTGAGTTCCTCCTCAACTTACCGACATGAAAAATCGCACCGGTACGCACTGGCTGACACCCACCAGGACAGATATCTCGAACAAGGAGACGCATTTCTGCAGCGAATTGTCGCCATTGATGTGACGTGGGCACGAACATACGAGCCTTAATAAAAGCGTCAGTCGACTGAATCGCGTCACCCAGGTCCGCTACGCCCACAGAAATTTCGACGGGAACCCGCTCGGGTGAAGCTTATGCTAATTATGGTATGCGACTACGTGGGCGTTATTCTTACTCATGCTATGTCTGGGGTATAAACCATGAACAGTTATTAATATAGCCGATTTCTGCAGCGACATTTGTGTTCCGCTATGCGGCGCAAACGCGCACATTTATTGCAAGACGATCGTCCTATCGTGTAGCACGGCAACGCTTGTTGTCATGTCGCAAATATTGTGAAGCTCTTATTGCAATGGAGACCCTCCGGACTCACCAGACATGAGCCCTTGTGACTTCCACCAGTATTCAGAGTTGAAGGAAGCCCTCCGAGGGGTGGCATCGTTACTCCGTGCAGTAGAACGCTCCGTCGCTGTCTTCAATAGAGAACGCCTTGTCAACGGTCTCCAACGACTTCCCGATGTTTGCCAAAAGGGTGACTACATTGAACGAATGTACTTGTTAGTTCATTAAATATTACCAGTACTTTACTCACAGCCCTCGTAGTATCATTCTCCGTTAGAGAGGTTAGTTTATTTACCAATATTTTAAAGGATCTCGAATTAGTGAACATGTGTCACTTTTTTAATACCTGAAAATCTGCACAATTCATAATTCCCTAATGCACAGGAGCGTTCTCTGTCCTGTCAGTGCGAATGCAAGGTTAGCTAAAAATATTACCTTTGATCAAGTTCAACTCCACTTTAATGTAGGTCAGTTCGTCGTCATCTTCAGCTTTTGATGAAATTCAATTTGTCACAATCGTTACTTTCTTATCCTGTCCAGCTTTCCGTCATCTGTAATAAAATTAAGTTTACCTTCAGAAGTAACCAGAATTTTCGTTAGCAATTAATTTATTTAAACCTAACGTCAGAAATTTTGTATTTTATGCATATTACTTGTGCGATCCTATATTAATATGTTGCTTTGATATACAGGTTAACTCATCTATCTCTTTCTTAAAGGATCTTCAATTAGCGAAAATGAGGCTCTTTAAAGGAGGTAAGAAACCAATACGAAATCCATCGTTCCCCCAAAAGCAGGAGCGTTCTCTGCTCCTCTCAAATGAGGCTAGGTTCCTTGATCCATCCCTGCGCCAACAACGTGAGTCTCTATCTCCCTTCAAGCTCCTTTCTTCGGCTTTTTATAGGATCTCCTAAGACAATGATTGATCTTGATCTCGTTTTCTTGTCAAGGCACAAACCTGATTGTGGTCTTGGATGCCAAACGAGGCTGCGTAATTGCGGAACTATTGATTGACTTAATGCACTGAGGTCAGCTTTAAACATCTTATGCAATGCGCTACTCGGCAGGGTGGGTCTACTTTATTAAATACGTCACAATGTTTAGAACGCACAAGTCTTCGTTCTACTTCAAGTGATGCCGTAGTTCAGCATCATTTAAAACAGCCAAATTTACGTTTGTTAACACTGAAAATTTTGTAACTTTAATTGTCAAATTGTAGACAGGAGCTAGTCCTCTTCACAAGAGTGAAAAGTCCCGAATAAAATAACTTCGAGAATGCCGCCTAACCCTGCGTTCAGTACTCGGTCTGAATCTTAAGGTAAGACTGTACACTGCATGTGTTGGGTCTCATATGAAACATTATCTAGGAACTGTAAGTCTCACAATAGCTGAGGAAAGCTTAACCGAGAGGACGAAGTAAGGCTATGTTGCGAAAGGACGACAGGGTAAAATAGAAGGACATTATGAAGACGCTTCCTATTCCAAAGAAATATGTACAACATGGAGAGTGAGGTCCAGTTGCTCAGATCAGTGTTGGATTGAAGAGTACACAAGGATTCTCTTGGATGAAGAGTGGGAAGCAGACTGGACGGATCTGACATTGAACGAATGTGAGTTAAAGAGAAGTATTAGGAACACTTAACCTGCGCGAGAGGTATAAGAGTGTTTTGTTGTTGTTAAGTTAGTTGTTGTTGACAGTGAAGATTATGATGATGACAAATTAGGTTTCAACACCATTAGTGTGTTCACTGAAACGGAACTGCGTGAATTCTGTGGGTTGAGTAAAATTTAGAACTTTCTCTACTTGAAGGAAATAAATATAACTACATCCGGTTGGTTGGGTAATAACTTTTCACCATTAGGTAGCTGTAAATATGAAGTCTGGAGAGGATTAGTTCGAATGCCACTGTCAGTAAACCTGAAAATCTGTTTCCGTCATCTTCTATCCGCACACCAGACATTCTAGGCCTTCGAACTATGAAACTCTTAAAATTAAGACAGTGGAGTGGATTAAGTGTTTGAGATTAATAAATACTTTGGACTAGAGCCGATACAAATGATTCAGCGATGAAGTGGAATGATTTAAATCCAATTTTACTCGGTGAGAATCTTAAACAGAATTGGGCTCCACACCACATAAAGTAGCCCCTGAAGCACATCACGAGTGACAAATGGTTTAAAATAATACGTGTAGACATACACCTCCGCGGTTAATTCCAGAACATTCACTTGTCTTTCAGCTTTCAGTCCGCAAGACTCTGTCAATTTTCAAAACTCCTCTTTGATCATCTATTAGTTCAGTGGCCACGTTTAATTCAGTATCTCCCACCTTTAAATCATTACATAATGATTCTAAACATCATCGCCTTGGTCACCCTCTACTTTTCTTACCCTTCATGACTGAGTCCAATACGCCTTATTAAATTATCCTCCTCCATTCACCTCACATGACCCCACTACCAACCGATTGATGCGTACCCTTTCACCCATTGAATTGATTCCTAACTTAGCCTTTACCTCCTCATTCCGAGTACCCTCCTGCCAATGTTGCCACCTGTATGTACCAGTGATTATTATCGATACTTTCATGTCTGCTACTTCTAACTTAAGAATAAGATATCCTGAGTCCACTCAGATTTCGGTCCCGTAAAGCAAAGTTGGTCTGAAAACAGACCGATGTAGTTTCGTTCGGGAGCTGACTTCCTTCTTACAGAATACTGTTGATAGCAACTGCGAGCTTTACTGCATCTTGATACAAACTCATATACTCTACTACCATCCTGCGAGTACAACACTTGTTATCTACCTGCTCCAGCTTTGTATCCCCAATGTGACGTTCAGCCGAAGAGTTGCACCCTTTTTACGCGAATCAAAAGTGAAAAAAGAAGGCGACTGACACTTTGAATAATAATGTACCTGCAAGGCGTAGAAAAGGGCAACGAAGCGGATGGAAATTAAGGGCATGCAAACTTAATATCGTCGACGCCAAACAAGAGTTTACCAAGTGAGGTCGAATAGAAAGAAGAGACGTGATGATTCTGGAATAATGAAGTGGAAGCAATGCCCGACGCTTCCAAATTGACATCCGATGGTTTCTAGGCCGGAGGAAGATTGGCAGTGGAAAGGTTAATGAAGATCATAATTTTATCTGCCTCCTTTTATACTGGTGATATAGTGACATCTGAACTTTCGTTTGAAAATACAGAGAGATGACCAAATACTTACGGCCACATAGTGTATTGTATCCCTTTGTTGAACCGAGGGATAAAACGCGTTCAACTGTCAACCGGGTTATAGTTCGCCATATGGTGGCCAAACAAATCAAGCCCTGCTTCAATCACACAGTTGAACACCTTCCAGTGGTGAACCATATGTTACAGAAAAGCGCCAGACGTCGTTGTGTTTCATTATTTTCATCTGTTTCTCTGATGTTATATTCACAAACCAGGCCGCTCAATTTTATGCCATTTTCAGAAGAATGATTTCAAATACGGTTTTGTTTTTGTAATACCAGTATTTGTTCATCACTAATTAATACGATATTGTATTTCATGTGCTGCTTCAATTAGCAATGTGCATTTATTATTCACGATTCATAGCTGCTTTCATGAACTTGGTATTACATCACCATTTATTATGAATTTAAATACGCATATATATCTTAGGGTTACAGAAAGTCAGGTAAAGTTATTCAAATGATAAATTTACCATGATTTTTTTTTAAATAACGTGGCCCACTCAAACGTTAGGTTTTATTTGCGTTTTACTTTTGGAAGATTTGAGCAATATTCATTATGAACTTCTAGAAATTAGAAGAATGAACTTGAATGTTGTCTGACTGTCAATGTGAGCGGCGGACGTGCACAGTAGATGAAGGCACTTCATGAAGTATGGTGTTTCTGGTGACACATTTGGTGTTTACCCAATTAGACTCTGCAACAGGTCGTTTCATGTAGTTCCATTTCCTTTGTAATTTGGTACAGAAGAACGGAAAGTTGAAATTGATTCTCAGGCAGCCTTTTACAGAATTCTGGCGCGTGCGATCTCTGTGGACTTGGCTCAGTCTTATTGCTAACTAGTTTATCCTTTATAACGCTAACCGGCTTTACAGGGATGACTGGGTCGTGAGTAAATAATTACATGACATCAACAAACCACAGTCCCCAATCTGGAGAAACTGAGGCATTGATATGGCAAAGATAGTAAGTCAACTTGAACAGTAGATTAGTTTCTACGATTGACGCAAGATGGAAGTTGTGTTAACTGTACGTGATTTGACATGAAGATGGTAGTAAGGCAGCCCGTGTCTCTGGTGGAATTAGGTATAACCTTTGCCACTTTTTGAAAATCAACTGCGTGTAAACCTTGTCTATAGTCGTTATAGTTCGTCATATTGATGCTTCAGTTTCCAGAATGCCTCCAAAGGCTATTCCTTTCTTGACATGACGTTCCTTCGTTTTCAACAATACGCAGTACGTCTGTCCAACAAAGGTTCCGGAAGAAGATTCGGAAATAATCAGAGGCTAAACGCTTTCCACCATTGTATGTAATTGTGATAACGCCTGAAGATTTTTGTGACTTGGCCACTCAACGTCTTAATATTAGCGCTGTGAGCTGGATCAGGATTTCAGGAGCGGAACTTCGCTCAGTCAAGACAAGGCGACCATTCATTGAGTTAGAACCTTGGAAGGAGCGCAATGAAGGGACGGTCCTAGCAACAAACAGGCCTTACGACCATTAGCTAAGCTGGATGAAAAAGATCATTTGTTTTATCGTGAAATTTCCGCTTGAAACATACACGTTCTTAGTAACGTGGTCTGGTTTATTTATAATGCTTACAATTTTACATGAAAATGTGACGATACACTCTAAAAAATTTAAGTCGAACACACTAGATGCAGTGAATAAACAAATAACTGTTTAATTTTAGGTTCAAATGTATTAAGGTATTCCGCTTTATGGCAGGTTCTTGCCATGTGATAAACCTCTTCCACATTTGCCTATCCATAGTGAAGTTTTTCATTTGTTTCCTTGGATGTTATCTATGATTTGACCTTTTCCTTCCTGTTATTCTTTTGCCTTTCACCATTCCTTCTTTCATTAAACAGTCCCTCGTCAAACAATCCCCAGTCCTGTTCATGTTTCTCCTTCTAATGATTTGCAACATTGTTCGTTCTTCTCCAACTCTTTCCATTTCACTTGTTCTATTCTCGTCTATATCCACATCTCTATTGCCTCCAGTCGTCTGTAGTCTTTCTACCGTACTGTCCACGCCACAGCACAATGCTCCATTTATAATACTTGGCAAGTCTTTTCCTCGTAAGTTCAAAAATTAGTGTAAACTATGCCCAGATTCTAGGAGAACATTTCTAAAGATCTGATGACAAAACTCCAATAGAAACTACATATTACGAATTTGGCAGCAGAAAAGAGAACAACAGAAAAATATCCTGGATTATAACGTGAACATTACAAGAGATATGAAACTGAACGTAATTAAAAGAGTTATTTGTCCGGAAGTAGTTCAAGATTTATCACACTTACTCAAATATCAAGATATCTCTTACTTGATTTCGGGCTGTTGGGGATTCTAATAAATCATTTTTTCATACGGCAAGAATTTATTTTCATTATTCATATTCATTTGGTTAATAATTCGTCTACATGTTGATTGACCTTACACTTTTCACAGTTCGTCTCACATCCTTCGATTAGTTTTAAAACTTCACTTCATGTTCCCCCAGTCTGACATAGGATATCCTCTCAAATCATTTAACCTCGCTATTCTTCAAAATCTTCTGGATAATCGAATATTAATGTAAAAATCCCATTAAGAAGATTAAAATTATGAAGCAAATTACAGTTGCAGGTATATAATTGACTGTCAAAAGACACAAAAGAGAAGGGTATATGAACTAAACATACATCTCAAAAATCGAGAACCTAATACCGTCCAAGTTGGAAGAGAACGCGGGTTGACCAAGGGAGATGGGAAAACTGACTGACAAAATATTGGTAAGAGGAATCAACTTTGGACTGTGGTCACCAGCTCAAGCTCCATCAAGGAGCCATAGCCACGATGATACTTTGAATGGATTCCATCCACCACCCACACGTGTGCCATATTCTTCCTTAACTCACGTTTTATCTTTTGATGTCTTTGCTATTAATACATTTAGGAATGTTAGATCCTGCTCTTACGTCGGCCCGCGGTTGTGGGATAGCGCATTTGATCTGAGGACTGGTTCGAAGTCCAGACAGCCAAAGTGAGGGTCGTCCCTGGTCTAGAAATCCAAAAATAATAGCTGAGAGAATTCTGCGTGCTGACCACAGGATAGGCCTGAGCAGGGATCACTTCGGCAGTGATTTGGTTTAAATCCTGTTTCTACTGAGCATATCACGTGACAGGAATACACAAGCATTAATTATTGCAACTCCTAATAGCTTGCTTATTAATAATACTTAGCATTAATGGTACGGTTTATATAATAGACATTAATTACTGCAATCAATGAGTCATGTACTTATTTGAGTGAACACAATTACAATAATTGCTTTGTGCTAAAATATTCATGTCCCTGTCAGATCCCCTGTGATGCTAAAGACCTCATCACCAGAAGGGAATTACGGAAGCAATACCGGTAAGTGGTGTATGAATAGTTCACCCGTGTTACGTTCTCAGTCATTCCAAGGGTACCAATTCGGTACTGAGGGCAGCAACGGCGTTCTATTACCCTCGTAAGACCAACTGAGGAGATGAGTGGTATGAGAGGTGGTGAATACGGTCTCTGAAGCTAATCAGAACGTTGAGGATGTTGTAATGTTTACCGTGTGGAACTACAACATCTGATCTAGCTGACAGTTGTTTCCTGGCAATGCGCTGTATGTGCCACGGGTCATTTTTTAAAACCAGGTGATTAAGGAACTTACGAATTATGACCTGATAACTTCATTAGGCACACTGAGCAGGTTTCTCCAACGTAAATTTCACGTAGTCGTAAGAACCAAATTTGGCGCTACAAATCCATAGTATTCTCAACTAAGGAGTGGAGAAGTTTCAGTTCAATTAGTAAGGGAAAATCTATTAGAATAATTCCCGAACAAAACTGGAAATCGAAACTAAGGAAGAGAGTAATCTTTGAATTTTAAAATATTAAACAAAACAGATGAGAAGCACAATCAAAGAAATTCTTCAGTTACCTGGAGACACGCCAGACAGCTCTCTATCGTCTGCAAGGTAAATGAAGGGACATGGGCTGTGGAAGGCAGAATAGGAGGCACCACTTCAACATCTTAAAATCTGTCACTTTCTAGAGAAGGTTGGTAACATCACTGCGCAATCTGGTGGAAGAGAGGACACTGTGCGTTCGGAGACTTGACCTCAGAAATGTAGATAACACTCAACTCGAACAATTTAGCGTAAGGAAGTTAAGAGAAATTCTATGGAAAAGAGAAGATAAAAATGGTGTGCATTAACACTTTCAACAGAATTCCCGTATGGGATACGGGCACGCTGCTTTCTGGGTTGTGCACGGTGCCCGTATGCCATACGGGCGCGGTTTATAGGCAGCTGCACGTATCCCACATGGTTCCTGTCCCTTGCTTGGGGGTAGTAATTTATCTAGTGTCCCCTAGAATGCGGCAGTTCAAACCTAAACGATAAAAAGGGTAGTTTCTCCTTGTCATGACCTGTACCGAAGCACTCGATTTGCTGGGTGCTGAGTGCGTCAAATATCTCGCTAGGTCGGCTGCGTTACTGTACAAACATGTCCTCACTCCGACTCAATGATAGTGATATCCTGGATATTTTAACGGAAGAGGCGGGTTCGAAAATAGATGGCAGTGATGAATACTCTGTTTACGAACCCGATAACATGTCAAGTGATAGTTCGGGTAAGAATTGTATTTGTTACGTCATTTTCGAGTGCGATTTTCTGTAGCTACATTATTTTACTCCCAATACAAACGAAAGAAATACTTCCCCCCTCCAGAAATTTGTGCTTTTTTCCTTTTATAGGCTGATGAATCACCGGTACCGTGAATACGAAGTAGATGGTGGTGCAAGGTTGGACTGTGCACAGCCCAGTGCCAATGTTTTCAGGGCTACTGTACCAAAACAAAATATTCCTAAATAGGTATTTTTTATTTCGAATGTACTTGTGTTTATTTGTAGCTTAAGTAGCCACAGTAAATGGTTCATTTTTATTGTTTGAGCAGGCTTATGGGTAAAACTTGAAAGTAAACGTTTTCCTCGTAAATTTTTTGCTCTTTTATAAGCTAATAATAATAATAATAATAATAATAGTAATAATAATAATAATAATAATAATAATAATAATAATGTTAATTGCTTTGCGTCCCAGTAACTACTTTTACGGTTTTGGGAGACGCTGAGATGCCGGAATGTTGTCCTGCAGGAGTTCCTTTACGTGCCAGTAAATCTACCGATACCAGGCTGACGTATTTCAAATACCACTGGACTGAGCCAGGACTAGTACAATTACAGTACGTTACATGTACACTTCCTGATTAACATCTTCGTTCTGAATGACTGACACCTTCATATCAGGTAAGTTCTATGGTTCATTGTTGTGTAATAATGAATTAAATTTCAGGAAAAAGACCATGTTCACTGCCAGAGTCCACGTTAAAATATCGTAGTCTTGAAAAGTGTTTTAAAGGGAGCCATCCTTTATCAGGAACCGGTGGATCGACACCCTAAATGGACTCTCCGGATGAGAGTAGAAATAAGTGCTGTGATTGCTGCACGGGCCCTCCGTGGACGTAGCCGGGATAGAGACCACTGTAGAGAATGGAGAGAGCCTGCCACCCTTGCTCATGTTCTTGGTTCATGTCCACGGAGGGACTTGCTTATGAATTTGAGGCAGGACACAGTAAGATCTAGAACTGCAGAGAGATCTCCTAGAAATGTTACGACGTACATGAAGAGGTGCCATGTGTTGAGACGGTGGAAGCAGCCGGAGAATAAATATAATCGCAGTTGACCGAGAAAAGGACTTTGCATATTTTCTAGACCACATCATTATATGTGAGTTCGACTCCAGTCAACCATTACCAAGAATCTATACTGTGACTTAGCCGTCTTGGCCATCAAAGGCTCTGTCCAAATTGTTAGAAATCACTTTTATAGTACTGTATGCGAGAAGGACCAATTCCAGAAAACTCTTCATGGTTAAACGTACATTCATTATTTAACTGTTATGGTTCACATTGTCAGATTTCGACAACCTATCGTTGTAGGAAGTTCAAATAATTAAAAATTTGCAAATTTTCTTAAAAATTATTGAAACTTGATGTGTTTCTCATCCTGGAGAATTATCCTGATTCACGAAACTATAGCGTGTAGCGGCTTATATACAAAAATATATTAGGGAAATTCCTTTTTCATCTCAAGGGAAATACAAGACTTGTTTCAACACAGAGCTAGAAATGTTTGAGACACAGAAGCGCTGGTGCAACTGGCGACACTAATGACTGGGGAGTGGTCATGTAGCTGCCAGTGGGTTCGAACCCCATTGTCGGCCACCCTCAAGATAAATGCTGGGTCTACATCTTTGTTCAAGCGCCGTTCACTTACTCCGGCTCGGATCTCTGTCCTGCCCCATCGTCGCCGAAGACGTAAATATTTCGATGCGACGTAAAACAAATTGTGAAACAAAAAGTGTGATGATGCACGATACTGAAATATTATTTCTACGTTACTGGTTTGTTATGCTACTTGTGTTTATTATTCAAGTTCATGTTCGTTGGCAGTACAAGTGAGGCGTGCCCGCTGTAGCTGTCTATTGTGCTTTGTAAATAAAGTCAGGGTTTTTGTTAGAGGTTTAAAATCACACAACATATCCCGGTTGTGGGACGTCTGATATGAAACTGAGAATCCATGGGAAGCTACATTGAAGGTTGCTGACATTATGCTTCGGAACAATTATCTCAATGATGTAAGCTGACTTGGATACTTCAAGTACATAACACAAACAATTAACGACATTTTCCTCTAAGCTCTATGTTAAGGGAGCGGAAGTTAAAAGTTCTTAATATTATACAAAATACGTTTCTGCTAGTAATAAACTAAAACGACGAAGAAAGAAACAAATACGAAATTAACATAGTTTTGCACTCGAAGTCTGAAGTCGTTATACTTGTGTTCCAAACGTAGATATTGAGGTCCTAGGTACAACTTTATATCATTGGTCTCAGTCATGTTACAGATCTTCTGAGGCACGCCCTGTAGCAACAGAAGGGACAGAAAGGACTGCACCTTCGCTAGTGACATGATGTCTACTTTCTACCTTGGACCCTTCAGACCGCATTTTGAAAAGAGACTACAAAATAATATTTTTGGTTACTCTTCACGTGATACAAGCCTCTCTGGCTCAGACGACAGCGCGCCGGTACTCTCACGGCTGGGTTCCGTGGTTCAAATCTCGGTCACTCCATGTGAAATTTGTGTTGGAAAAAGCGGAGGCAGGATAGGTTTTCCTCGGGTACTCCGGTTTTCCCTCTCAGCAACAGTTTCCAATATAATTTCATTTCACATGTCATTCATTAATCATTACCCCAAAGGAATGCGACAGGCTTCGGCAGCCGGCACGATTCCTATCCTCGCCTGTAGATGGAGCTTCATTCACTCCATTCCTACGCGGTTGAATGACTGGAAACAGGCTGTGGATTTTCATTTTCACTTTTGAAGTGATGCGTTTTCACATAAGCATTCGGGATTTCTCATGAAATATTTGAAAATGTTGGGGTCAAAAGTATTACGTACACTGGAGTAGTATTTATATCATTTCAAAGTAGAAACGTGAGGCGTCATCACAAGACGGCCGCCAAATTAAGCTATGACTTGTCAGTTGAAAGTCACTTACCGCGCGGTGTAACTTGCGTGCAGATGTTGTGCAGAGGCCAGTGAAGTTTATTTAACTTGTCTCTATCAAAAACACTTGAAAAATTAACACGTGACCGTAAATAAAGGAATTATTAAAGGTTTTGTGAACGAAAATTAACGGATTTTAGCAAATTTCACACAAATCTCCAAATGTGTAAATGAGTGGGGGGAAATCAGCAGGTAGGACCTAGACTCAGTAAGGGATCTAACATGACCAAAAGTAGTTCCGCACAATAAAAGAGGTGGCTACAGTGCTAGTCTGTTGTAGAAACAAACGAAATTGAAATCCTACTTTATATCATCTACCAGAGTTCAACAAAATTTTGATAATTGCCAAAAATTGAAAATTTGAGTGTATAAATAAAACGACGTAAAAACTGTGAACTGAAATAGCTCTAACAACTGTACGAAGTTTATTCTCTCACTCGCTAAAGTGATAGCCATGTATGCAAAATTAATTATATAATACATTTTAGAAATAATATACATCAAGATTACTTTCGGTTGATTTTTAAACATGCGAGAATACAAACAAACATGAAGACCCGTCAGTTTACTTGTAAAATTATAATACTGTGAATAATGCAATCAGACTTGAGTGACCCCAGTCTCCCGCAAGGAAGTTCCTACACAAACAACATTTTCAGCGATGAAACAGAGTGGTTGTTCTCGCAGAAAAGTACCTGGCCATTCGGTCTGAGGGACCGTGAATCACTAACGCAGGGTCTTAAACATGATAAGTTTATAACCGGAACGTCTATGGATACACATGTTGCTAGTTACGACCGACAGCCATGTACTGGTTTGTTTACGTCCGGTGCTCTGTCGCCAAATACAGTGACGCACTAAATGTAGGACTGGTCAAGTCTTTGGTGACACAGTAGTACCTTTCAATCTACTTTCGATAACACCTGTACGATCAACATGCAGTACAGTCTGAATTCGTCCTATTGCTTTCGAATTTCATGCAGTCACGAATTCTTATGTACAATCCATCTCGTCCCGTCGGTAACGCGATATCCAAATGATCACTGCACTCAGTAACCGTATTTTGATTAAATAGTACTAACAACAGGCTTAAACAGTATAGTCGTGTGGGGAAATTACGCAAACTGTTAACAGTCCCTTACGTAGGAAAGTAGCCTATTTCGTTCACGTCTGATATATCTGATAGTACAAGGGAAACGGGGACGTGGGGGGAGAAGATTATAATATGAGTGGAACCTCTCATTCTGAAACAAAACTTAGGAAAAATGTTTCCATTTTATCGCTAAACTTCTTTGTGGATGCCGCAAAAGGAGAAGAAGAATCATTTAACCACTAGCTTGGGTTGAAAGTCAAGCATGTTGTTGACGCTATTTTACGTTCAACGAGAAGGCAAAGTAAGATTAGTAAAATTATAGTTTACATTTTTCGAGGTATAGTTAATACTATAAGTTCAGACTGTGAGGCTCGTATATTGTCGTCTCTAACATTCTGTGATAGATGTCGGGACAATAACATCGTCACAAAATTCTCGATGTTAAAGCATCCGATGGAATCGCCACAAACTCGTACAATTTTACGTAGGGCGAGCTTCGCTCTCATTCGAGAGCGGACTCATGCTTTGAGAAGGGAACTGGATTCTGTTTCAGGTGAGCTTTATAAGCTTCATCTTTCTTTAAGTCGGACATTAGAGGTGAAATCTTTCAACCATCTAGACGTTGTGTCTCACATGGCTTCCTTTATCCCTTTCATCTTCTTCAAGGGATAGACATGTATCCAAATTTTCCGTTTATCGATGTGCCAGAGAAAGAATTCTATCCACTAATGTGGATACTCCTTCTATGCCTGTGCTCGAGATTTTGCGATTTCACATATCAACCTTCCGACGGAGATCATCTATGGTGTTAAGGCTCCTTTAAAGCCTTTACCGTATCATCTCGCTGATGATATACGTTTTGAAACCGCCACCATTATTAGACTCTTGAACAACTGAAAATGAACAAGGACCTGATGGTGTTGAAGGCTGATAAAGGCAGTGATCCTGTGGTTATGAACGCCATCGACTACAATAACAAGATTGAAGAACTGCTCAGTGATCCCCCCCTTACAAGGTGCTAAGAAATGATCCTACCAACACCATTGATAGGAAAACGTCGTCTCTTCTTAAAGATAGCTCTATTCCGAATGCTATTTCTATTGTTAACAGTATAGGTTCCCCTACATACAACCTGGCGAAATACCTTGGAGAACTTCTCAAGCCGTACATAGGTAATGGGGAATCCATCAAGAATTCATCGCAGTTTATTGTATTTTATCAAATCTGTGTGTTTCTCCTGGTGATATTCTAGTCAGTTTTGATATTGTGTCTCTGTTGATTAGGGTTCCAATCATGGACACCATCTTCTCTACTGGAAGAAATCCTTCCTAATGGCATTGTTAATCTGATTCATCTTGTCCTCGCCACCAAAATTTCAGTTTTCATGGTACAATATATGAACAAATGGATGGTGTTGCCATGGGATCGCCATTGGCACCAGTCGTCGCTAATTTCTATATGCAAGATTTTGAAAAGCGTTGCCTTTAATCTTGCACGCTCATGCCTTCCATCTGGTTGAGATATCTCGATGGCCCCATGCTAAACACGAGTTATCCATATTTTTGGTTCACTTGAATAGCATACACCCAAACATTAAATTTACCATGGAGACTGAACGTAGAGGATGTTTACCGTTCTTGGATGTTTTGGTTTCTAAGGAATCAGATGGAACTTTAGGTCATTCGGTTTACCGTAAACCCACCCATACTGATAGATATCATCATGGGTCCTCTCATCACCATCCTTGCCAAAAGCGTGCTGTGCTTAACACCATAATCAGCCGAGCGAGGGAGGTTTGTGAGGAGGATAAATTAAACGGTGAACTTGAGTTCCTAACCAGAACATTTCTGAGCAATGGTTACTCAGACAAACAGATTGACGAAGTGCTACATCCTAAGCCAAAAGACAGATTGTCACGTGATTCTCGTCCTTTGATTCTGGGCTTCTTGCCATCCGTACAATCTGTCACGGATAGGATAGGCAATATTCTCAGAAAGCACAATATCAAGACCATTTTTAAGCCTAATATCATCAAAGGCAATTGTTTGCGATCTGTCAAAGATACTATTGGTTTAAACCGCTGGAATACATATGAATGCTTGCTCCTGTGGATCGGTTTATGTTGACCAAACATGTAGGAAAGTAGCAAAAAGGGTTAAGGAACATCGCAGGAACTTATGTTTTTCCCAGCCAGAGAAGTCGGCTGTGGCACAACATACCACACATAATGACCATCAAATAATTTTTGATGCAACATCTGTCATTTATAAAGAGAAACATTTTATTCCTAGAATCACTCGTGAGGCGATAAAAATTGCTAAACGCCTGAATAATTTCAACAAAGGTGACAAAGGCTATATACTGATTAGATCACGGCTACCCTCCATAGTTAACTCGTCAACATCTTTCTCCGTGACTCTGGAGGCTTTGTAATGAACTATATTTCTAACAGGGTCTCTCTATCTTGAGTCTGGTTACTATGGAGTGACAGTTGACATTTATGCATTGTTAATTCTCTGAAGATGATCCTGGTCGCAGGATCGAAAAGCGTCAGCTGATAATTAATACTACACGACCTAATACCCCCAAATAATTATTATAATGTCACTTAGTGGTCATGAAAGTCTACGTATTAAAATCATTTAATATTGTTAAAATTATTCTTATGATACTTTAAATTTCATTTAAATTACATTTTAGGTTAACGTTCACTTATATTAAATTTAGTCTTAATTTTGAGCAGTATAATGCACAACATATTACGGTATGTTTATCCAGGTGTATAGTTGTATGGTTTGGCATAATAGGAGGCTACAGAGCCTGAGCCCCGACATCCACAGAAAGTCAATAAAGTCTTCTTCACGCCTGAAGTTATGTGCCCCTCTACTCACGTAAATACAAGCCCGCGATACAAATGTTGGTCTGTTGAAAATCCATTCCTTCAGCAATACAATGGACAAAGTTCAAATGGTGGAGGTTTTCCGGAGTGAGTTATAAGTAGTAATACTTTATATAGGAATCATTTTATACTTGAATATGGTGATAATACCCAGTCATTTGAAGTGAAATTCATATTGTTTGCATATTTAATTGAAGTGCAATATTACTATCACTCTCAACAGTGAAAGATATTAATGACGGTGAACATTCCTGTTTTATTGGAATAGTTCACGTAATGTACAGTTATTATCAGGATACAGTAGAGGTTATTCTGATTAGCTGCCATCCCTACCCCGGAGGCACGGATTCGATTTCCAGCTCTGGCACGAAATTTTAGAAGTGGTACGAAGACTGGAACAGGGTCCACGTAGCCTAAGGAGGTAAAATGAGTAGAGCGTGGTTCGGTACCCACCTCAGCCACCTCCGAAGTGGTTTTCCGTGGTTTCCCACTTCTCCTCCAGGCAAATGTCGGGATAATATCTAACTTAAGATCACAGCCGTTTCCTTCCCTCTTCCTTGTTTATCCCTTACAATATTCCCATCCCCGCAAAAGGCCCCTGTTCAGCATAGCAGATGAGGCCGTCTGGGTGAGCTACTGGTCTTTCAGCTGCCTCTGTGGATCCGTGGTAGAGTGTCGGCCTCCGGATCCCAAGATAGCGGTTTCAAACCCGGCAGAGGTAGTCGGATTTTTGAAGGGCGGAAAAAAGTCCATTCGATACGCCATGTCGTACGATGTCGGCATGTAAAAGATCTCTGGTGATACATTTGGTATTTACCCGACAAAATTCATTAAATCTCAGCTATAGACGCCCAAGAGAGATCCGGTTTACTCGGTCTGCCATCTAGTGGGCCTAGAGTAAAACGGAACGTCGAAATTGACGAGCAGACAGCCAGATGGCGTCAAATCGAAATGTCTGCACACGGTAGCTGAGGCCATACGATTATTATTATTATTACTGGTCTTTCGAGTCAGTTGTATCCCCCCGAACCAAAGTCTAGTGCTCCTAGACACTGCCCTTGAAGCGATAGAGGTGGGATCCCTCGCTGAGTCCGAGGGAGAAACTCACCCTGGAGGGTAACCGCATTAAAAGAAAAAAAGAAAGAAAGAAAGAAAGAAAGAAAGAAAGAAAGAAAGAAAGAAAGAACGATATACGAGATTAATTTCCTTATGGTGTCATTTCACGTTACACTATTATACAGAAATATTCGACGATAAGTAAAATAGAATACAGAAAATTGACTACTGAATAAACATCTACAAATGGACCCATTGGTTCCTACTGTATTTTAAAACATACATAGGTAATAATTTGAAATTCCCTTAATAAGGATTCAAAGGATTTGTTAATATTTTCGTCGTCTGGTTATTTTGAGTTTTGCTATGCCTTTTTTACATGTTGTTTGTATTTAGTTATAAATTTTTCTGCAGCATGTTTCTACTGAAAATATTATAATTTAGTATCAGTCAGGGTTTTCTGGATCTTGAATTTCATTACGAAATTTGGATTAAAATTCGTAAATAGCGTTTCATGTTATAATAATGTGTGGTGTAGTATTATTAATTCACATAATTGGCTTTCAACACAGGAAGATATCTCGAGGAAGACCGAGACAGTGGTAGTAGATGCACGCAAACAAATCTAACAAGAAGTCGGTGAAACCGCAGCTTTATCAGCTGTATGAGGGGAAACAGTTGGAGAGAGCAATCAAGAAAAGCGAAACCTTTTAGTAATTTATACCCCAGACATTGTTATAAAACGTTCCAGATATTGCAGTCTCCTAAGTGTTATTATGATAAAAATATCCGGCGAGTTGTATTTACTGAGCAATTCGTGCTTAAATCGCTGGCGTGAGTGTACCATTCCCCATACTAAAATTCACCCCAGGTAAGGTCCGATTCTAAGAGATGCGCTGGTCGCCCAATGGCGCTGACCTGAAAGACATGAACTAGGCCTCTTCGGCAACCGTACGGCATTATTATTATTATTATTATTATTATTATTATTATTATTATTATTATTATTATTATTATTATTATTACAATGGGTAAGAAACTTACGAGAACTGAATGATAGCTCGGGGGATACAAGGCAGGAACATGTAGATCATTCCAATTATTCGGGAGGTGTGCTCTCCCAGGATGGTAATATAGTAAGTGAGATTGAATCAAGGTGTAGTAAAGCTAATGCAGTGAGCTGGCAGTCGCGAACAGCAGTATTCTTTAAGGAGGAAGTTGGCTCCTAAACGGCACTCTCATTTCTTCGGTCCGTTATCAGGCCAAATTTGCTTTATGGGAGTGAAAGCTGGGTGGATTCAGGACATCTTATTCCTATGTTGTAAACAATAGCAAGTCTGATCACTGCTGCAAACAATGGCATGAGGATAGGCGGACGGAGGAGATAAATAGTCCCGTAAGTTAGGAATGAACTCGACTGGTGCTGTGCGCATGAACCGGCTCTGGTACTGAGTTATGTAAGGCGAATGGCGGAGAAGGGGTTACATAGGAGAATAATGACTCTGTTATGGAGGGTAATAACAATGGCGTATGGCCTCCAGAGAGGCCTGGTGCTGGCCTTTTTCTAGTAGACGGCCTATTAGGCGACCTGCATGTCAGTGAAGATGAGGGCCCTACCTAGGATGATTCCAATGTTGAATGCGCCAAGCACACACAGCCCCCGAACCAATGAAATTAACCATTTAAGGTTAAAATTTCCGACCCGGCCGGGAATCTAACCCGTGACCCTCTGAACCGAAGGCCAGTACGCCGACCTATCAGCCAACGAGGCGGACTGTTATGGAGGGTAAGAGAAGTAGAGGGAGACCAGACGGAGATGGTTATACTCAGTATGTAAACAATAGGTATAGAAATAAACGAGCCCACAAAATTAGTTATAAATGGAGAATTGTGGCAGCATTTAGTAAATTCACAGAAGCTTGCAGACTGAAAACTGAGAGCTATATCAGTCTGTAGTGAGAATGTATTACGATATGCACGTCTCCCCTCCTAAGTACCTGGACTAACAAAATGTCGGTTACTCCCATCTCATCCCGTGACAGAAATCTCCGATATTTGTTATTTTTTACATGTTTAAACACTCCTATCATGACTAGTATCAGTGTGACTATTTACATCTATGACTTCTATGCAGGTAACTGTTTTCTAGTCCTGCGCATGCGCTATCATTCAGATTACGTCCCAATGAATAGAGCTGTTGCCTCAATTAAACGTGTCGCGTTTACTGAAGGCTTGTGTACTCTGCACCACAGGCCAAGCGCTAATCTCATTTCTGACTCGCTAGACAAAACAAAGACCAGAATAATTTTGCTTAAATTAGCCTTCATTCAATTATATAACTTAACAGACGAACAGAGAAGATTTAATTCTGCCATCTAGCATTTGTATTTTCTTGTTATTCTTTCTGAGAATGTTTCTAATTACTATTGTGTTGTATTAATAATAATAATAATAATAACACAAGCCATCAGCAATAACACTGCGAAGAAAGAACAGAGGTGTTGAAATAAATTGTCGAGCATTTGCATACAATTTTGCCATACCATCAGATAACCTGAAAAAATTCAGAAATTCAAGTCAATTTCTGGGAAGAAATAGCCAACAGAACAGGTTTAACACTTTCTGTAAAAATATCAAATTTATAACATATATAAAAATGCCCCATAATTTCTAATAACAAAAATTGGTCGAATGAGGAAGGTAAAGAAGTTCATAAACAATTCAAGAAAATGGTTTGGAATTGTCCGCTTTAGAAGAAGGGATATACAAGATGGAAACAGAATACGTTATAAGTATGAATATGTACAACAAAACGTGTTAAAATACAACACAGTAGTGAAATCCGAATGCCTACACGCGAGTGAATGTCTAGTATTTAATTACAAGGGGAATAAATTAGAAGTAATAGAAAGAAAAAATACGTAAAATACTCGGTCTGCTAAAAAGTACAGGACTCTTGAAATCAGGAAGTAATGATGAAATTTACTGGAACATAGAAAACATAACGGAACAATACTTAAGAGGCGATTGATGTCCTTTGGACTTTCATCCGGAATGGATGACAACAGTTTAACCAAACAGATCTTCAAATATTTTTGTACCAGAAGTTAACAACAACCTGGATTCATGAAGTCAAGAAAGATTTGGAAAGAAACAACACAGAGGAAGATGATGATAATGCTTGCTCTTTTAAAGGGCCTAACATCGAAGGTCATCCGCCCTACATAGAGAGACTTTTAGAAAGAAATAGTTAAAAATGGAAGGATTCTAAGGTCTGTAGGGGAAGAAAACACGCTATAAATGGTCGGAGGAGAGAAAAGGAGCCATAGACACTAGATGAAGGAGAATTGGAGGAAGAAGAAGAAGTAACAACAAGGGATGAAGCATTTAAACTGTCACGTGGTCTCTAGAATACTCTAACGGAGAAATAATAATAATAAATATAATTCCTTGGCTATAATTAGGCAAACCCTCACGGACACCTTACCCCAAGTTAAATTTATGGGAAAACTCTAAACAATTTGAAATTAAAACAGGCAAGGAGATATATTTTCTCCACTCCTCTTTTATTGCATCCTAGGAAATGTCATCGGGGAATGGAGGTCAAGAATGACTGAAAATGAAACTCAGAATGAGGTAAAGATAGTTTGTGGGATCGTGCCCTCATGATTGTTTGACAGTCCATTCTTCATAGATGAAGTCATTCTGATGACAGACAGCCCTCATGCAGATAAGAACGAAGTTGAAAAACTAAAAAATGTTGCGGCCAAAGTAGTATTAAGAATTTCCTTAGACTCAAACACTGCATATAACACGGAAAGGATTATTAAACACTCTAGAGGCACCACTGCACAGTGGCCAGCGTGGCAGAGTCAGACCTAGAAAAGAAGAGAATGGAAGATATTTGGTCCAAAGAAGTTACAAAATAACCTACAGCAGATACTTCACCAGGATGTACGTCACTGTGACACTGCTGGCTATTTGCCTTTAAAAACACTTCGAAGTTTTATCAAAATCTAAACGGTGAACTTGAGAAGAAAACGCAGTATGTTAGTCTCTCCAACATCGGCTCTGACTTTCAGGTTGATCGGTAAAACATACATGTAAAGAGTGATGCAGAAAAGCGGAGCAACTTACAGAAACTTTCGGCAAAATGTTCGAAAAAATGAAGTACTATGATTCCTATGTGTCGCTATTGCGCGTGGGAAACCATTACGCGAAATATTTCAGCTTCGAAACCGGGCTGAAGAGAATCTGTCATCTAACGTTCAGTATTGTGAGACGATTGTCAAAGAATTCTCGTTTTTAATGATATATGAACTGCGGGTCAGTATAGTGGTTTCGCAGGCGCAACAACAATATGAAACAGGGTTCTCTGAAAAACAGGAAAGTCTTTTCTGCACAAATTTCTCGTACAGTCACAGAGATTCGAACCGGGAATGTAGAGGTAAATAGCCGACGTATAATTAAGAGGTGCAGAGCGAGACCGGCTTGGAGGAGAATATAAATGAATTTAAGACGAAAACTTGTAGTCAGCATCATTATAAACTTTTCAAGAGGGTTTGATGTGTTATGGTTATTAGAAGATAGTTTTATATTGTCAACAACTTCTGACAGGCACGTTTATAATACGTGGGAGTTGGCCACGAAAGAACAAGTAAAATATCAATGAAATTAGTTCAGCCATCGACAACCCTCAGGGACTAGTAATTGTTCACAAACGTGTTTTATCACTAGTACACGTTACCTCGGAAACGAAAAGCATTCGTTAATTACACATGAGCAGTACATGGTGGACGACAAGTAGCGGATGGAAGGATGCTGTCAAGAGGACTGCCAATATTTGTCGTGTGCGTGTTCTTGCCTCAGAATGGAATCCACTGCCTGAATTATTTGAGTGAAGATAAAACACTTACTCGCTTCCTGCTCCATGTTCTCGTCAAGATCTGATGAGTAATACACCTCTCACGGAATTTAGATATCAAATATCACAACTCTTCACAGAAAAAAGGCACACTCTTTATATTATTACTCGCGGCTACCGACTGCGTTACTCAGTAACCAATGTTCTTCTGCCGAATAAGACGAAAACGAATGATACAGTTGAAATAGTTGTAAACTGGCAGAGAAATTCAAATACATAGGCGAGTGGATAGAAGCTAATATTTCTGAGAAAGGGGCATACAAATTAAGATTCAACAAAGCTGTCTATAACAAACAGTCAATATCTTTCAAATCGAAGATAGGAAATTACTGTACAGTAATCATATCTGAAGCAGCAGAATGCCTCTCAATGAATAAGAAAGGTCTGGCAGAACAACTAGAAGCTAAAGAAAGGAAGATTCTAAGGAAGATCTTGGGCCCAGTAAAGGAAAATGAAGAAGAGAAGGCACAATTATGAGAAAATAACAGACACAATTAGGAAAAGAAGGATTTCTTTATATGGCCATTTAGCACGAACGAGACCACACATTGTAATCCTTGCCTAATTTCTGAATAGGAAAGCTAAAACGGTCTGGTTGACCGAGGTGGAAAATGAAGATGACAAGGAAGAAATTTGAAGGTCTACACAGTTTCGAAACAAAACCTAAAATACAGAGAGGCAAGACGTGGACCTAAGAACGGAAGGAAACTAGCTGAAGGAGGATGCGGGAGAACTGGACGACAAGACAGAAAACTGTTGATATAAAATGGTCCATAGATGACGTAAACGAAGAAGAAGCATATAATCAAAACTAAAATCAAGAACTATAACACTGTAATTAAACAAGGGAGGGTGAATGTTCTGCGTTAAAACAGGAGAAATAGAAGAGCTAGAGGAATAGGAAACAAAAATTCTGAGCAAAATGTGCGGTCCATTACAAACTGAAAAAGGGGAGTTCAGACATAGGAAGAATGAAGACCTCTGAAAAAATAAACGAACTGGAAGAGAGAAGAGGAGGGAAGTTAAGTTCTTTGGTCACATAATGAGGACTGACTAAAATAAGTGTTGAATCATGTTCAGAAGGTAAGGATGGCAATCGGTGGATGTAATGTGTAAAGAGAGATGAATAACAGCAGAGATAATAGAGGACAGAACAACATTTTGGAGGAAATGAATTTCCAAGAGGAAACCATAATTTAATTTCATCGATTGCGAATGTTAGAAGCATTTAATCTCTAAGGCCTTTGCATTCGTGAAATTAAATTAAATTAAATTAAATTGTGGTTTCATTCTGAGAAATTAATTTTTGATATGAAGGCCAAAAACAGGCATTTATACAAGTGGAGGCACATAGTGCATCGTCACTGCATTGTCTTACACAGGGTGCTTGTAGTGGTGGGGCACTGGCAGCCAGCACTGCTTCACTGCTGCGAAACGCTGCTAATTTCATGACTGAAAATGTCTAAAGTTTTAAAATTTTACGTCATGATACAACACTTTAAGGCTTTCCGGGAGAAAGAAATAAAGGAACGGTATAGCGTGTGGACAGACAAGAGGAGTAAAACCACATTGAAAAGCAAGAAGGGAAGCAGAAAACATACAGAAACGGATGCAGTGAATTATTTTACGCGGTCCTAAAATGGCCAAAATAGATAAAAGAAGAATATTATGCTATCAGTACCGTGCATTATTCAGGCTGCTTTAGCATTCCGTTTTACCCTTAACGGAGTGCAGAAGAGCCAAACTGCCTTTGGATGACCAAACCTCGTCTCATCCGCGATACCTGGGATTGTTTACATGCAGATGAAGTATAGATTTCCAAAGACTTTATTCCACTTATCGAAAATCCAAATACCTATTCCGTGCTTTTTTATAAACCCTAAATCCGAGTGATTTGGCCGTAAGCTTTCATTCGGCAGTTAGTAGGTTCTAACACCATTGTTGACTTCCTTGAAGATGGTTTACTGATTTTTCCCATTTTTACACCAGGTAAATGCTGCGCCTGTGCCTTTATTAAGGTCACGGCCGCTTCCTTCCCACTCCCAGGCCTTTCCTGTACCATCGTCGCCATAAGACCTATCTGTGTCGGTGCGACGTAAAGCAACTTGTAAGAAGAAATTTAATAATAATAATAATAATAATAATAATAATAATAATAATAATAATAATAATAATAATAATAATAATAATAATAATAATAAAAACTTTAAATTCCAACTTGAAAAGCAGGCTTGTAAGATGTTAAATCTACCCTATCTTTTCTGCGTATTACGGAGCTAGTGGTGACAGATACATTCTTAAAAAGTCTTTAATCATTTGAAATGTCTATTTATAGGCGCATATTGCACATAAGTCGCGTGGCAATTTGCGAAATATGGTAGTCTAGGTACGTCCGAAAGAATTAAATGATATAGTGAGAAACATCAAGAAGCACAAACTTCACGCCTTCTGACACGAAGAGAAATAGTCCCTCGCACACAATCGTGATTACAGGCGTGCGCGGTCCCGATAGAGGAAGATTGTCGTGGCTGAGGAATCTGAAATACTGGTGCGAAATATCTGCCGAGGTCATCATGATCATCAGGGTTCGTTATGTGGACATGGCATGAGAAGACTGTTCGAGTCCATGTGGTCAAACACCAACAACGTAAACCCTGACCTACACCACATAGTACATCTCCAAGAACCGCAGTCAATGAGGGACCTCTCTCTGCTCAGCGCACCCCTTCACTCGCTCTCATGCTGACATTCCCGTAAAAGGAGGACAAAAATTAAATCTAGTTTTTCCCTCGAACACACTCCAAAAGAAAATTAAATGAGCCAGAAGAGAGTTCTGTGAGAACGTTGTCTGGCAAGCATAGGACGAATATTCTGAAGGAGAAGACAGTTGAATGCCCATGGACATTCACGTTGAGACGAACAGCAGCTAAACATACCTTAGCAGCCATCTACGTTTAGGTTCCTACCATCTATGTAAGGAAAGACGTGCAAATTACGTCATAATATTTTGCTCATAATTTATTTAAGTGTAGAAATAAATGAAGTCATGGTAAAATAACTGATTCTGAAAAATCTCTTGATGTCTTCAGTACAGATTGCAGTAAGCAGCCCGCTTGCTGTTGACTAGAGGGGTGAAAAGGGCGGACTTAATTTGCATGCCGTCCTCAGTCTTAAGAATAGTTCGATCCCCGAAAGCTCCACATTCCGCTATCATGGAGATTGTAGGTATTTCTGAAGAAACGTTTAACGGAAATGAGCGGGAAAATAGTTTCCCATTTTTTTCCTCATCGAGTCAGAATGTATAGTTACATAGCAATCTTCCAAGCATACCAAAATCAACATTCCAACAAAACTTGCACACCGTTCAACACAGGGATTGGATTTATAACGAAGGGCGTTACAGTAGTCACCCTCCATATCAGAGATGAGATCAAACTGAGAGAAGTAATTTGAAGAAACAAAATTCTAGCCCACATAGTGTAGTATAAACACGATACATCTTCAGAGGTGGATCCACCAGTAGAATAGATTACATTGATCTTCAACTGGTTCTGAGTATATCCTGAACCTTAAAATTTACTTCAATAAGATTTGTTTAATATTATTATTTATAATTTGCAAACAAAAGCATTGTTGTTATCTTGACAGAAAACATATAGTTTTTAACTGAGCTCTGTAGGGAAAATAGCAGAAACAGTAGGTATTTTTGTGCAGGTCTTGAAACACTAGAGTTACAGGGTACAGGTGACTGCACAAATACCCGCTGCATAATCGCCAGTTGCAGACCAGAATAAGGCAATTTTTTTTCCATAACTAAGGGCGAATGAGACTATACCTGTATTATCCCATATCTACATCCGTGGGCACTGAATTCTCTTCCTGGAATTCCAATACTTTTTTCATAACTAGAACTCGGAATTTCTGTGCTATAATCTATACTAATATTATAAACAGGAAAAATTTGTTTGTAACGAATAGGCTCAAAAACTACTGAACCGATTTTAAAAATTACTTCACCTATAGAAAGGTACATTGCCAGTGAGTAACATGGGCTGCATTTTATTTTCAAAACCATTCGAGGTGGGGGGCACGGGGGAGATATAAAAATAATAGCCTAATATAGGCAAAATATCGAATTTTTTGTATAAGGACGAGACAAAGCTCAATTTAATCCTCTTGACGCAAAGAAAAAACTCGGTAAGCCAATGTAATCCTCTTGACGCAAAGAACAAAACTCGGTAAGCCCTACGGGCCCGAAAACCAACCGTTACGGAGATATTGGCACCACACTACCCCTGCTATAGGAATGGGATAAAGTAATGAACTGCCGTAACCGTGGCAACATCAGCTCCAGAATTCTACAGCAGCTAGATTTTGCATGTACGTTTGGGCATAGCTGCCAACCAAAATTGATACATATATGACTTACTATCTGGAAAATATAAATTGTTGTGTAGGGCGCTCATAGCACTTCTTTGGGCGGGGATAGAAAGGGAGTGAAGTATAAAAATAATAGCCCCGGAGATCTCCGTAGTACAGCGACCAGCGGTTGCCAACGGGCCTCCGTTTTTACGTACTGGCTTAGGTTTCAGCATTTTGCGGAGTCTGTTACCTATAGTTTAAATTATTTCCTATCAAATCATGGAGTAGTAGGATCACTGGTGTTATTAGTGCAGTAGTATAATAAGCGGGTTCTGCGGCACCTCCGCCGCCGCACGCCTCCGCCCGCCTCCTCCTCCGCCGCCGCCTCCGCCTCCGCCGCCGCCGCCCGCGGGAAATTTGAATTTTGGCGGGAAATTTGAATTTTGGCGGGAGATTTGAATTTGTAAACAAAGCCACGTGCTTTTTGACAGCTGTCATCGACAACAACGCATCGCTAACCTCACTGCTGCCATCTTGACGGGCCTAAACCTCACTAGTACCAACTTAACCTAACTAGCGTGAGGTAAACAAAGCCACGTGTTTTTTGACAGCCACGTGCTTTTTGACAGATAACAACGCATCGCTAACCTCAGTACTACCATCTTGACGGACCTAAACCTCAGTAGTGCCAACTTAACCTCACTAGCGCGAGGTAAACAAAGCCACGTGTTTTTTGATAGCCACGTGCTTTTTGACAGATTTGTAAACAAAGCCACGTGCTTTTTGACAGCTCTCATCAACAACAACGCATCGCAAACCTCAGTACTACCATCTTGACGGGCCTAAACCTTAGTGGTACCAACTTAACCTAACTAGCATGAGGTAAACAAAGCCACGTGTTTTTTTGACAGCCACGTGCTTTTCGACAGATTTGTAAACAAAGCCACGTGCTTTTTGACAGCTGTCATCGACAACAACGCATCGCTAACCCCAGTACTGCCATCTTGACGGGCCTAAACCTCAGTAGTACCAACTTAACCTAACTAGCGCGAGATAAACAAAGCCACGTGCTTTTTGACAGCCACGTGCTTTTTTGACAGCTGTCATCCGCCATCTTTAAACTACAGAGCACCGTGCTGCCCTCTTTCGTCACCTGTCACCGGCAGTGCTGCCATCTTGACGGGCCTAAACCTTAGTGCTACCAACTTAACCTCACTAGCTCGAGATAAACAAATCCACGTGCTTTTTGACAGCTACGTGCTTTTTTGATAGCTGTCATCCGCCATCTTTAATCTATAGAGCACAGTGCTGCCCTCTTTAGCTACTTACCTTTGAAATGTGGTGGCGGATAATTTGAAAAATGCTTTTCGACAAGCAGCCATCTTTAATCCAGAGAGAACAGTGCTGCCCTCTATGTGGTGGCGGCAAATTGAAAAATTCCACGTGCTCTTGTTTGAAAACAAACTCACGTGCTTTTTTGACAGCTGTCATCTGCCATCTTTAATCTATAGAGCACAGTGCTGCCCTCTTTAGTTTGAAATGTGGTGGTGGTAAATTCCACGTGCTCTTGTTTGGAAACAAAGCCACGTGCAGCTGTCATCCGTCATCTTTAATCAACAGAGCACTGTGCTACTATCATGCGGGCAATTTCATCACCTGTCATCCGCCATCTTTAATCCACAGAACACCGTGCTGCCCTCTTTATGGCTACTACCTTAAGCACGTAGTAGCGGACAATTTGAAAAGTTCTGTTAGCTATCATCCGCCATCTTTAATCAAGAGAGCACCGTGCTGCCATCTTTAGCTAGATACCTTTGAAATGTGGTGGCGGCAAATTGAAAAATTCCACGTGCTCTTGTTTGGAAACAAACTCACGTGCTTTTTCGACAGCTACCATCCGCCATCTTTAATCAACATAGCATAGTGCTGCCCTCTTTAGTTTGAAATGTGATGGCGGCAAATTCCACGTGCTCTTGTTTGGTAAACATAGCCATGTGCTTTTTTGACAGCTGTCATCCGCCATCTTTAATACAGAGAGCACCGTGCTGCCCTCTTTATCGTAGTAGATGTAAATTCGTCACCTGTCATCCGCGGTGCTGCCATCTTTAGCTAGATACCTTTGAAAAGTGGTGGCGGATAATTTAAAAAGAAAAATTCTACAGCAGCCCTCTCTCGACGCTAATTGCATAAGATGGCGGCTATACATGACTCCTTAAGGGTGCTTACGCAAGATGGCTGCTATACACAGGTTCTTATGAGACGCCCTTGGGATGCTTGCGCAAGATGGCAGTTATACATGGCTCCTTATGAGATACCCTAGGGATGCTTGCGCAAGATAGCGGCTGATCTTATGGGATGGCTTAAGGGTCCTTGCACAAGATGGCTTGAGACGCCCTAAGGATGCTTGCGCAAGATGGCGGACACAAGATGGCAGCTATACATAACTCCTTATGAGACGCTTTAAGGGTGCTTGCGCAAGATAGTTGCTACTCTTAGCTTAGAGGCTAACGTGTCGTGATAGTTCGATTCATTAAATTTAGGGCTTAAATGCAAAATGTTAAATATATCGAAAACGGTGCACCGTAGAGCAAAACGGACAAAATTTGTCTGCCTAATACCTAGGTTCGCAGTATGAGGAACAAGAAAATCATAGTCTAATGATGGGATCAACGGTTCGGTTCCTACTTAGGCCCTTTGGCATTTGCTCTGTTTTAGCTTGTATTGAAGCGAGTCTTCGTAACATGATCAGGTCTAGCTATGGTAGAGAGTATAACGTACCGTGCAGGTTCGATTCATTAAATTTGGAGGCTTAAATGCAAAATGTTAAATATCTCGAAAACGATGCATCGTAGAGCAAAACGGACAAAATTTTTCCGCCTAATACGTAGGTTCGTAGTATCAGGAACAAGAAAAAACATAGTCTAATGATGAGATCAACGGTTCGATTCCTACTTAAGCCCTTTGGCATTCGCAGCTATCTATTTCTACAAGATGGTGGCTGCTCTTATGAGAAACAAGATGCCTTGAGACGTCCTAGGGATGCTTACGCAAGATGGCAGACACAAAATGGTGACTATACATAGCTCCTTATGAGACGGCCTAGGGGTGCTCGCACAAGATGGCGGCTACTCTTATGAAGAAAGCTAGCTTAGAGGCTACTGCGCAAGATAACAGCTGCTGTTATGCATGTGGTGGAGGGCAATTTGAAATTCTATATGCTTAATCAACAGAGCACCCTGCTGCCCTCTTTAGCTGAAATGTGGTGGTGGATAATTTGAAAAATTCTTTTGACAGCTATCATCTTTAAAAACAATGGCGACTATACATAGGCTGTTAAGGTCTTATCATTCTCCTCCTCCTCCTCCTCCTCCTCCTCCTCCCCCTCCTCCTTCTCTACCTCCTCCTCCGCCTCTTATGTCAAGGCATAGCTTTATATCGAACAAGTTTAAACCTGCATCGCGAAGGCAAGCGTGTGCAGCGATAACATTATTGTGCATGTTTAGACTTTCGAAACATAAGAAGAGTGGAATCAAACGCTGTACTCGATAAGACATGTGATCAGAACATTGATTGATGCGTTCAGAAAAACAAAATAAGTGATCAAGACTAGAATCGAACAATGTACTCAATACATCATGTGTTTAGAATATGTCAGGGGATACGCTTGTTCTAAGAAGATCAGATTGAAACATAACAAGACTAGAATAGAACACTGTAATCGATGTTGTTAACTTCAACATGTGATCAGAACATTGATTGATGTGTTCAGAACACAAAATAAGTGATCATGACTAGAATCGAACACTGTACTCGATACAACATGTGATCAGAACATTGATCGATGTGTTCAGAACACGAAATAAGTGATCAAGACTAGAATCGAACACTGTACTCAATACAACATGTGTTTAGAACATGTTAGGGGGTACCCTTGTTCTAAGAAGATCAGAATGAAACATAACAAGACTAGAATCGAACACTGTAATCGATGTTGTTAACCTCAACATATGATCAGAACATTGTTTGATGTGTTCAGAGCAAAAGTACAATTTTGATGATTTGCTTAGTGTAAAATCAAAAACTATGGAAACACACTGTGCACATATCGCGTAGCTAACTCGCTCAGTAAGCAATATTGCAAAACTACAACTTCAATGATTTGCATAGTGTAAAAATCAAAAACACACTGTACCCATACTGCGCAGCTAACTCGCTCGGTAAACGATATAGCCAAAGTATAACTTCAAATTATTTACCTTCCATCATTCGTCTTGTGTGTAAAAATCAGTCGAACAAGTTATCGCATAAACATGGCTGAAAAAAAATCGTGATAGGGTATGGAACCCAGGGGTTACATCTTATCAGAAGGGCAAAAAGGATGAAAGGACTCTTCCTCCTCCTTACCGCACATTCCTTGAAGGGCTAATTGGCTGAAGGGCTAATGGGCTAAAGGGCTAAAGGGCTAATGGGCTAAAGGGCTAATGGGCTAAAGGGCTAAAGGAGCAACAACCTCGTCGATCGCTATCAGCAAGAACGCTTGTACTTTGTTAAGTGTAGAAAATTAATCTTTATTTGTAAATGGTTTCATGTTCAGAACAAGGAATGGAAAATCCCCGAGGTGCGATGAGTTACGTTTTTCGAACTAGTGTTTGGAACACTGAACTTTTCAAGATGATAGCAGAGAGTTTAGCAATGTTCTGTTGTTGGATTTTAAATTCCGCGCTACAACATGCATAAGGTGGTAGCCTTGAGGTTTACCGCCGTAAAGATGGCAAGAGTGAGGTTAACAATGTTCTGTTGTTGGATTTTAAATTCCGCGCTACAACATGCATAAGGTGGCAGCCTTGAGGTTTACCGCCGTAAAGATGGCAAGAGTGAGGTTAACAATGTTCTGCTGTTGGATTTTAAATTCCGCGTTATAACATGCATAAGGTGGCAGCCTTGAGGTTTACCGCCGTAAAGATGGCAGCAGTGAGGTTAGCGACGCTCTATTGTCCTTCAAAGTGAGGTTAGGGTTCGTCAAGAAGACGGCTGTCAAAAAAGCACGTGGCTATGTTTACCAAACAAGAGCACGTGGTCGTGACGTCACGGTCACGTAGTATGTTGCCTCAGCATGTAAAGTTCAATGTCTACACCTACGTAGTTAACACTCTGCTATGTTCACAAGATTTTTTACACATAACTATTCTTTATGCTTTAAGTTCATGCACATAGGCTATGCTAAGATAGCAGTACAAACACATGCGAACTTTGTACATTCTAATGAAATAAGTTTAGTACTGTGTGCATCATGGATACATGTTGTGTGCACGCATTTAATCTTGACTATACGTAATGCTGCTGCTTTGTTTACAAGATTTTTATACATTGCTATTCTTTATGCTTTAAGTTCGTGCACGCACAAGCGATACTCGTACGCTCTAGCAGGAGAAGTTTAGTACGATATTCGATACATACATTATCGATAGGTGATGTGTACACGCTTTAGAACATAGCTCATCTTTATGCTTTAAGTTCGTGCACAGGGGTTTGGGATACACAAAAGCGATTGCTACATGCTCTAGCGGAAGAAGTCTAGTACGATAGTCGATGCATGTAAAATCGATAGGTTATGCTAAGATAGCAGCACACTTACATGATTTTCGCACAATCTAGTGGAAAAAGTTTAGTATGATAGTCATTTCGTGCAAAATCATTAGGTAATGTGTAAACGCTTTGAAACAAGGCTATTCTTTGTACTTTAAGTTCATGTGTATGAGTTATGCTAAGATAGCAGCACAACCTAGCGGAAGAAGGTTTGTACGAGAGTCGATACATGCAAAGTCGATAGATAATGTGCACACGCTTTGAAACATGGCTATTCTTTGTACCTTAAAGTCATACGTATAGGTTATGCTAAGATAGCAGCACAATCTGGCGGAAGAAGTTCAGGGTGATCTGTACACGCTTTGAAACAAGGCTATTCTTTGTACTTTAAGTTCATGCGTCTTAGTTATCCTTGCGATAGTCGATGCATGTAAAATCGATAGGTTATGCTAAGATAGCAGCACACTTACACGATTTTAGCACAATCTAGTGGAAGAAGTTTAGTACGAGAGTCGATGCTTGCAAAATCATTAGGTAATGTGTACACGCTTTGAAACAAGGCTATTCTTTGTACTTTAAGTTCATGCGTCTTAGTTATGCTAAGATAGCAGCACAATCTACCTGAAGAAGTTTTGCACGAGAGTCGATACATGCAAAATCGATAGTTGATGCGTACACGCTTTAAAACATGACTATTCATTGTACTTTAAGTTCATGGGTATAGGTTATGCTAAGATAGCAGCACAATCTAGCGGAAGAAATTTAGTACGAGATTCGATGAATGCAAAATCAATAAGTAATGTGTACACGCTTTGAAACATGGCTATTCTTCGTACTTTAAGTTCATGTGTATAAGTTATGCTAAGATAGCAGCACAACCTAGCGGAAGAAGTTTAGTACGATATTTGTTGCATGCAAAGTCGATAGGTAATGTGTACACGCTTTGAAACATGGCTAGTCTTTGTACCTTAAGGTCATGCGTATAGGTTACGCTAAGATAGCAGCACAATCTAGCGGAAGAAGTTTAGTACGAGAGTCGATGCTTGCAAAATCGATAGGTAATGTGTACACGTTTTGAGACATAGCTCTTCTTTGTTCTTTAAGTTCATGCGTCTTAGTTATGCTGAGATAGCAGCACAATCTACCTGCAGAACTTTAGTACGAGAGTCGATACATGCAAATTCGGTAGTTGATGTGTACACGCTTTGAAACATGACTATTCATTATACTTTAAGTTCATGGGTATAGGTTATGCTAAGATAGCAGCACAATCTAGCGGAAGAAATTTAGTACGATATTTGATGCATGCAAAATCAATAAGTAATGTGTACACGCTTTGAAACATGGCTATTCTTTGTACTTTAAGTTCATGTGTATAAGTTATGCTAAGATAGCAGCACAACCTAGCGGAAGAAGTTTAGTACGATATTTGTTGCATGCAAAGTCGATAGGTAATGTGTACACGCTTTGAAACATGGCTATTCTTTGTACCTTAAGGTCACGCGTATAGGTTATGCTAAGATAGCAGCACAATCTAGCGGAAGAAGTTTAGTACGAGAGTCGATGTGTGCAAAATCGATAGGTGATGTGTACACGCTTTGAAACATGGCTATTCATTGTACTTTAATTTTATGGGTATAGGTTATGCTAAGATAGCAGCACGATCTAGCGGATGAAGTTTAGTTCGATGGTCGATGCATGTAAAATCGATAGGTCATGTGTACACGCTTTGAAACATAGCAATTCATACTGCTGCTCTGTTCCCAAGACTTTTAAGCATAGCTAACCCTAATACTGCTCTTAACGACGTCGAGCTAAGGATTGATTACGTGACCGTGACGTCACGACCACGTGCTCTTGTTTGGTAAACATAGCCACTTGCTTTTTTGACAGCTGTCTTCTTGACGAACCCTAACCTCACTTTGAAGGACAATAGAGCGTCGCTAACCTCACTGCTGCCATCTTTACGGCGGTAAACCTCAAGGCTGCCACCTTATGCATGTTATAGCGCGGAATTTAAAATCCAACAGCAGAACATTGTTAACCTCACTCTTGCCATCTTTACGGCGGTAAACCTCAAGGCTGCCACCTTATGCATGTTGTAGCGCGGAATTTAAAATCCAACAACAGAACATTGTTAACCTCACTCTTGCCATCTTTACGGCGGTAAACCTCAAGGCTACCACCTTATGCATGTTGTAGCGCGGAATTTAAAATCCAACAACAGAACATTGCTAAACTCTCTGCTATCATCTTGAAAAGTTCAGTGTTCCAAACACTAGTTCGAAAAACGTAACTCATCGCACCTCGGGGATTTTCCATTCCTTGTTCTGAACATGAAACCATTTACAAATAATGATTAATTTTCTACACTTAACAAAGTACAAGCGTTCTTGCTGATAGCGATCGACGAGGTTGTTGCTCCTTTAGCCCATTAGCCCTTTAGCCCTTTAGCCCATTAGCCCTTCAGCCAATTAGCCCTTCAAGGAATGTGCGGTAAGGAGGAGGAAGAGTCCTTTCATCCTTTTTGCCCTTCTGATAAGATGTAACCCCTGGGTTCCATACCCTATCACGATTTTTTTTCAGCCATGTTTATGCGATAACTTGTTCGACTGATTTTTACACACAAGACGAATGATGGAAGGTAAATAATTTGAAGTTATACTTTGGCTATATCGTTTACCGAGCGAGTTAGCTGCGCAGTATGGGTACAGTGTGTTTTTGATTTTTACACTATGCAAATCATTGAAGTTGTAGTTTTGCAATATTGCTTACTGAGCGAGTTAGCTACGCGATATGTGCACAGTGTGTTTCCATAGTTTTTGATTTTACACTAAGCAAATCATCAAAATTGTACTTTTGCTCTGAACACATCAAACAATGTTCTGATCATATGTTGAGGTTAACAACATCGATTACAGTGTTCGATTCTAGTCTTGTTATGTTTCATTCTGATCTTCTTAGAACAAGGGTACCCCCTAACATGTTCTAAACACATGTTGTATTGAGTACAGTGTTCGATTCTAGTCTTGATCACTTATTTCGTGTTCTGAACACATCGATCAATGTTCTGATCACATGTTGTATCGAGTACAGTGTTCGATTCTAGTCATGATCACTTATTTTGTGTTCTGAACACATCAATCAATGTTCTGATCACATGTTGAAGTTAACAACATCGATTACAGTGTTCTATTCTAGTCTTGTTATGTTTCAATCTGATCTTCTTAGAACAAGCGTATCCCCTGACATATTCTAAACACATGATGTATTGAGTACATTGTTCGATTCTAGTCTTGATCACTTATTTTGTTTTTCTGAACGCATCAATCAATGTTCTGATCACATGTCTTATCGAGTACAGCGTTTGATTCCACTCTTCTTATGTTTCGAAAGTCTAAACATGCACAATAATGTTATCGCTGCACACGCTTGCCTTCGCGATGCAGGTTTAAACTTGTTCGATATAAAGCTATGCCTTGACATAAGAGGCGGAGGAGGAGGTAGAGAAGGAGGAGGGGGAGGAGGAGGAGGAGGAGGAGGAGGAGGAGAATGATAAGACCTTAACAGCCTATGTATAGTCGCCATTGTTTTTAAAGATGATAGCTGTCAAAAGAATTTTTCAAATTATCCACCACCACATTTCAGCTAAAGAGGGCAGCAGGGTGCTCTGTTGATTAAGCACATAGAATTTCAAATTGCCCTCCACCACATGCATAACAGCAGCTGTTATCTTGCGCAGTAGCCTCTAAGCTAGCTTTCTTCATAAGAGTAGCCGCCATCTTGTGCGAGCACCCCTAGGCCGTCTCATAAGGAGCTATGTATAGTCACCATTTTGTGTCTGCCATCTTGCGTAAGCATCCCTAGGACGTCTCAAGGCATCTTGTTTCTCATAAGAGCAGCCACCATCTTGTAGAAATAGATAGCTGCGAATGCCAAAGGGCTTAAGTAGGAATCGAACCGTTGATCTCATCATTAGACTATGTTTTTTCTTGTTCCTGATACTACGAACCTACGTATTAGGCGGAAAAATTTTGTCCGTTTTGCTCTACGATGCATCGTTTTCGAGATATTTAACATTTTGCATTTAAGCCTCCAAATTTAATGAATCGAACCTGCACGGTACGTTATACTCTCTACCATAGCTAGACCTGATCATGTTACGAAGACTCGCTTCAATACAAGCTAAAACAGAGCAAATGCCAAAGGGCCTAAGTAGGAACCGAACCGTTGATCCCATCATTAGACTATGATTTTCTTGTTCCTCATACTGCGAACCTAGGTATTAGGCAGACAAATTTTGTCCGTTTTGCTCTACGGTGCACCGTTTTCGATATATTTAACATTTTGCATTTAAGCCCTAAATTTAATGAATCGAACTATCACGACACGTTAGCCTCTAAGCTAAGAGTAGCAACTATCTTGCGCAAGCACCCTTAAAGCGTCTCATAAGGAGTTATGTATAGCTGCCATCTTGTGTCCGCCATCTTGCGCAAGCATCCTTAGGGCGTCTCAAGCCATCTTGTGCAAGGACCCTTAAGCCATCCCATAAGATCAGCCGCTATCTTGCGCAAGCATCCCTAGGGTATCTCATAAGGAGCCATGTATAACTGCCATCTTGCGCAAGCATCCCAAGGGCGTCTCATAAGAACCTGTGTATAGCAGCCATCTTGCGTAAGCACCCTTAAGGAGTCATGTATAGCCGCCATCTTATGCAATTAGCGTCGAGAGAGGGCTGCTGTAGAATTTTTCTTTTTAAATTATCCGCCACCACTTTTCAAAGGTATCTAGCTAAAGATGGCAGCACCGCGGATGACAGGTGACGAATTTACATCTACTACGATAAAGAGGGCAGCACGGTGCTCTCTGTATTAAAGATGGCGGATGACAGCTGTCAAAAAAGCACATGGCTATGTTTACCAAACAAGAGCACGTGGAATTTGCCGCCATCACATTTCAAACTAAAGAGGGCAGCACTATGCTATGTTGATTAAAGATGGCGGATGGTAGCTGTCGAAAAAGCACGTGAGTTTGTTTCCAAACAAGAGCACGTGGAATTTTTCAATTTGCCGCCACCACATTTCAAAGGTATCTAGCTAAAGATGGCAGCACGGTGCTCTCTTGATTAAAGATGGCGGATGATAGCTAACAGAACTTTTCAAATTGTCCGCTACTACGTGCTTAAGGTAGTAGCCATAAAGAGGGCAGCACGGTGTTCTGTGGATTAAAGATGGCGGATGACAGGTGATGAAATTGCCCGCATGATAGTAGCACAGTGCTCTGTTGATTAAAGATGACGGATGACAGCTGCACGTGGCTTTGTTTCCAAACAAGAGCACGTGGAATTTACCACCACCACATTTCAAACTAAAGAGGGCAGCACTGTGCTCTATAGATTAAAGATGGCAGATGACAGCTGTCAAAAAAGCACGTGAGTTTGTTTTCAAACAAGAGCACGTGGAATTTTTCAATTTACCGCCACCACATAGAGGGCAGCACTGTTCTCTCTGGATTAAAGATGGCTGCTTGTCGAAAAGCATTTTTCAAATTATCCGCCACCACATTTCAAAGGTAAGTAGCTAAAGAGGGCAGCACTGTGCTCTATAGATTAAAGATGGCGGATGACAGCTATCAAAAAAGCACGTAGCTGTCAAAAAGCACGTGGATTTGTTTATCTCGAGCTAGTGAGGTTAAGTTGGTAGCACTAAGGTTTAGGCCCGTCAAGATGGCAGCACTGCCGATGACAGGTGACGAAAGAGGGCAGCACGGTGCTCTGTAGTTTAAAGATGGCGGATGACAGCTGTCAAAAAAGCACGTGGCTGTCAAAAAGCACGTGGCTTTGTTTATCTCGCGCTAGTTAGGTTAAGTTGGTACTACTGAGGTTTAGGCCCGTCAAGATGGCAGTACTGGGGTTAGCGATGCGTTGTTGTCGATGACAGCTGTCAAAAAGCACGTGGCTTTGTTTACAAATCTGTCGAAAAGCACGTGGCTGTCAAAAAAACACGTGGCTTTGTTTACCTCATGCTAGTTAGGTTAAGTTGGTACCACTAAGGTTTAGGCCCGTCAAGATGGTAGTACTGAGGTTTGCGATGCGTTGTTGTTGATGAGAGCTGTCAAAAAGCACGTGGCTTTGTTTACAAATCTGTCAAAAAGCACGTGGCTGTCAAAAAACACGTGGCTTTGTTTACCTCGCGCTAGTGAGGTTAAGTTGGCACTACTGAGGTTTAGGCCCGTCAAGATGGTAGTACTGAGGTTAGCGATGCGTTGTTGTCTGTCAAAAAGCACGTGGCTGTCAAAAAACACGTGGCTTTGTTTACCTCACGCTAGTTAGGTTAAGTTGGTACTAGTGAGGTTTAGGCCCGTCAAGATGGCAGCAGTGAGGTTAGCGATGCGTTGTTGTCGATGACAGCTGTCAAAAAGCACGTGGCTTTGTTTACAAATTCAAATCTCCCGCCAAAATTCAAATTTCCCGCGGGCGGCGGCGGCGGAGGCGGAGGCGGCGGCGGAGGAGGAGGCGGGCGGAGGCGTTCGGCGGCGGAGGTGCCGCAGAACCCGCTTATTATACTACTTAGTGCCGATATTTTGTTCCACTTTTATGTTCACTGTAACCATGAAAACAATCTATATACTGTACACAATTGTCAAGATGGTGCGCCCGTTACTTGAAAAAAATGTCTCAACATTTATACTCAGATTCATTATATGATTTGCGACATGAGTGACAAGCCCTGAGAATTACAATTCTCGATAATTATAGTAGTTTCATTCATGCATCGCGTATTTCCTTGATCATTTGTAATAGTTACGAAATGTCGGATCAAACAAATACATTCAATAATATTTATATTTGTGGTACTATCTAGCGGAAGTATACTTACACTAAACCTGCAGCTTTGTGAAGGGAGCAGGTATATCTAGGTGGGAATGACGGAAAAACATGGTAGCAAAAGATCTTAGAGGTCCACGCTAATTAGGCACTAATATTTAGAGGCCCCCATGAAGAAAACACACTATAATTCCAAATATGAAAAATAATTTCTACGTACTTAAGTAAATACACCAGTGATATAAATATCTAATGAAGTCAGTCACACCGATAGTATGAGTAACTAAAGACAGTTTCTGATAACCCGTGCGAAGAACGGGTACTTCTGCTAGTAAATAGTAAATCAGTTAATTTAGCGAATAGTCCATACGACGTTTCTGCTTGGAAATTTGCATACACATCAGGAGTACGTCGTAAAAGAACTCCTCCAAGTTATGCAGGTCTTCCAGCCTGAGACTTGCAACTATCAATTCAGTTTACATTCTAACCAATCACTGGTGCCAATCCGAGCTCTGTGGTCCTAGTCTCAAGCAGGCAAGCTTGACGCTTGAGACTGTGATGATACCCACGGGACCACATCTTTGCAGTTGAAATATTGACGCTGTTTGGTGCTTCCTTCTTTTACGAGCAACTGTTTTCAAAAATGAACTATGCCAAGTCTAAATACAGATCCTATTTGTGTAAAGAGCATATGTTTCAGAAATACAATTAAAAGCAAGAGTGTATAATTTATAATTTGTTGACCGTACTATAAACTATATTATCAGCTACCGCCATTCGATTCACCCCCTCTACTGGTTCGTTCGGAACGAAGTGATATTTTCAGACTGTAAAAACAGGCTCGATTCACTCGGAAGGACGTGAGTTCGATTCCCCGTCAAGAAGTCGAAAAATATAAGAAAGGAGATATCGTCTTCTGGAGAGACACATTGGTGGGTATTTAAACTCCAAATCGTTAATTACCCTGGCTCGAGGACTGGGTGTTTGTGTACGTCCTCATTTACAGACAGCACACCACAACAGCAACACCCAGCAATTCTTCACATAGGGCTGGCGTCGGGAAGCGTATCGGCCAAAAATAACTTCCACTGCCGACCTCCAGCAGTTCAGCTCAATAAAGACTAAAACCAGGCATGCGACATAAAAATACTTCTGCTTCAAATTGATTCGTCTGAAGAGAAGTTTATAAAAACATAATTAAATTAATTATTTCCACTGAAATTAATTTACTTGAAACTTAAAAACAACAACATTCTTCCTCTAAGAATGTCACTTGTAATTTATCACATGGACACCCACGGACTAAACTGAAAGGGATACGTTGGGGAAATGAAGAGAAGAAGCTTTGCCGTACAAAGCCTGTAATATGTGCCCGATAAAAATAATTGACCACGTGGTCTGATTCATGATTAGAGGATGATGAAATCAAACAAACAGGAGCAACTATTAACTGTTATGCTCTACGTATATTCATTTCTCCATTTTTCCAGAATATCTTGTAAATCTCTCACACCCTCCGCATCTACTCACGACAACTGCACTACGGAGTGAATAAAAATTAATATTTTTACTAGGTTTAATCAATCTCAGTCAAAAGAACACTAACGCACTGTTTCTTAGCATAGCGTTAAATTTTAGCAGCATGTTAAGATTCTTGCAGTTATACAAACGTTTCGTATGAACTGTTAGCTGACACAGTGTTAACTCTCACAAGAGTCACGATCAGTGAAAATCATGCGGTTTTTGATCGCCCTCCGATCCGCTTTTGTTTGAATGCAGCTGTAAGCCAAGGCCCGTGAAGTTAACACTTTTTTGTCATGACCGTGAGTTTCCTGTTACTCTATTGAACAATATGGGAAAAGCCAAGAAGAAAATGTGTGGTTCAAATTTATCATCTTTTGAATATTATTTCCATATATATACCTATTATAGGAAGTAATCAAACAAACGGATCCGTGCTCAAAGCTAAAAGTAACGCATGGCAGAAAATTTGTAGTCCGTTCAATGTGCGTACTGACATTAGCCAACAGAAACAACTGTTTGAAAATCATCTCTTCTATTTCTAACTCTTTCTGGAAAATACCTCTCATATTATAAATATTCAAGATAGAGACGTTTTGCATCTAATGTACCTGCTATATTTCCAGCTAGGAGGGAATTTAACTGCTTGAACCTGTCATTTTTAACTACTGTTCATTAAATGCTAATTTGGTTTAATTGACTGTTAAATTATTTTAACATGCAGTTAAATGTTATGTGTGGTCGAATAAAACTGGCCATTGTTCTGTTGATGTTCCCTCTTCGACTAACATATTTCCTCTTCTATCCCGCTTATCCCGGGCCACTGCCTGCCGACTACTTTTAATCAATCTAGAGCAACTCAAAGGAAGACAATCACCGGGTTTGGGGAGTAACAAAGAGTCAAGGGTCTATCTCTTTCACAAAGCTTAGATCTGTCTTGGCGGCTGTGTCCCAATGGCGAGTCCGGTCAAGAACCTCCGTATGTTTTAGTTAATTACCTCAGCACACTTATGTACGTGTAAAATACACAGAGCCATAAAACCATTGGTGAAGATTGTCATTGCAAGGGGAAGAAAGATACCTATGGACAGCAACATCTCAAGACGAAACGAAAATAAATTTATCGTGGAATCTCGCAAACCTAATATTTCTTGGCTCGGGATCACGTGTTTTGTATATTGCATTGTCGCAAAAAATTAAAAGAGAGCATGGTATTCTACTCTACGAAAATTTAGTATTTTAATTTCAATTGTTGTTAAAATATAATTCATTTCCTGTGAAGTTATAATCCCTGTGGATACCCATTGAAAAAATAATGCCTTTTGGCTCAATTGCTTCTCAGAAAATTGTACCTGCGAAGACTTTCACAATACCAAGCGCTTATTCCTTGTTTAGCGATAGAACATCACAAAGGTCAGTGCCATAGGAGTGAGCTAATAGGTAAAGTACTTATTGTTCAATTTTCTTTATAGAGTGCAATTCCCTCCTTAGTTTGGTGTAAACACGTTCCCAACGTCACAAGATATACTTGTAATGTTTCGCTTGCTACTTCTGACCTTATAATGTACATATTCCTCATTCCTCATAAATTTCTTTACAAGTGTTTTCATCATTATTCAAGAGATATCGTGAAATTCCGCATGATTATCAATTTAATTTTCGTTGACAACATTCCCTAGGAACTTACCTTTAAAGTAAATAAATCTTGTGGTGGAATGATTAGAGAAAATTATATAAAGGAAACAATTAGAAAACAAAGGAGTACGATGTTCATAAAATACTTAAAATCATGTCAGCATATTAATGCACGACGTATTCAATGAATTGCAGTATTTGAAGCGAAATACGCTATAATATACAAGAGTTACTTTAAAAATTCGATAAAAATATTAACAGGTATATTGCAGAACATTATTTTATGAATGTTAAAGAATTCATTCTATTCCTAGAATATTCTATACATTTTAGGAAAGGGTTGAGGTAGAAAAAATGTAATTTTCCAAGCATTACTGCAATGTAAAGAATACGTACCTTCTTATAAAAATTGTCTTCATCAGACCGTGAGCACACATTACGTCGCCTTCATTTAAGGTTTAGTTATTGTCACAGCGGTTCCCAGATTACGTGAATTGTGGCTCGACATATTGACATGAGAATTTCTCATCATTATTCTGCCTTTTTCCCCACACCCTTGTGGGGACTCTGTCACATATGTCCTGTGTTACAGCTGAATGCCAACCATACGCAGAGGGATGTGCTATCTACATGACCGTGATGTGTGAGTTTGGTCGAATATAAACACCAAGCTCTCGCACGATTAAACTCCCTGTTCCGGTTGGAAATCAAAACAGGGTGTCCATTAAGGAAACGCAGTTGAGGAGCCTGGCTTATTTGGAAAACTCTGATTTCATGAAATAATTATCGAACAGTTGCCAATATCACAGTAGGGTCTTTCTGGATGCAACTTTATATATAATGCTTGCCAAAATAGTGGATAGCATATGACGAATTCAAGAGAATTTTAACGGAGTTTTCTTTCTATGTGAGACCATTCCTCACATGGTATATTTCTTCTGTGCTAGTGATTTGACGCCACATTCGTGCAAGTTTACGGCGACTATGGGACGGAGAAGGGATGGTTCGGGAAAGAAAGCAGCTGTGACCTTAATTCAGGCAAAGTTATAGAATTTGTCTGGCGTGAATGTAGGAAAGCATGGGATACGGCTTGAAATCACCATCTCACGGCCCACGGTGTGTAGCTAACTCGCGCGGTAACTGCATAGTTGTTGCTTGTTTTGGCTCCTTTAATAATCTTTCCTTCTTTCTTTCTTTCTTTCTTTCTTTCTTCCTGTCTTCCTGTCTTAATCCGTTTACCCTCCAGGGTTGGTTTCTCCGGCAGACTCAGCGGGGGATCCTACTTCTACCGTCTTAAGGGCTGTGTCCGGGAGCTGAGACTTTGGGTCGGGGATACTACGTAACACTGGCGGTCTCACCTGCAGTGGGAAGCGGCCGTGACCTTAAGTTATGTACCATCCCGGCACTTGCCTCTAGAAGGAGTGGGGAATCTCGGAAAACTACTTCGAGGATGGCTGAGGTGGCAATCGAAACCCCTCCACAAACTTGACCTCCAGAGGCTGAGTGGGCCCTATTCCAGCCCTCGTAAATCTCTTCACATTTCGTGGAAGAGCCTGGAATCGAACCAGAGCCTCCGGGGGTGGCAGCTAATCACACTAACCAGAACACCAAAAAAGCGGACTCCTTCAATAATACACCTTAATATATTTTGATCAGATTATTCATATGCATATCCTACAATAACGGCCCTGTTAAAATCAGTCCACTTAATCGATTAATTTTCTACCACCAGGTACTTTGCTTCGTTGCGGAACGGAACTGCTTCCAAGAATTACATACCTAAATTTTAATGTTGAGATGTTAGCAAAATACTGATTTGTTTTGGCTATCCTTGGAGTTCAGTGGTTGTAGTTTCCCCTTATTTTCCTAGAGTATGTACAGTTGCGTAGTATTTGAGAAGTTACTTGTAGGTACATCCTTCTCAGAAAAACATTAGTATATAATATTTGTTGAGGGTGTCCACGTGCTGATTGGACGTGGGAGGTGAATTAAATTTTGATAACTCAAATTAAGTTTTATCAAGAGGAATAATCCACCGGATAGCCGCCCCTATTAAGGAATCGAAATATCGACCTCCTGATCAGTTGATATGAATAATATTTCTTTTATATCACGTTTGGAATAAGCAGGGCTTGAGTCATAAGTCAAGATTACAATTGCCGCCACAAGGCGAATTGTCTCTTTCAGATTTTATTTGAAAAAGAAAATCCAATACATGGTTCTTCAAGTTAACCGTTTGAAGTACACAAGGAAACTGCTGCATGTATTCATGGAATTTTATGACATACTTGTCTATTTGGGACCAAATTATATCACGAAAAATTTGTTTGAAGGAAACATCCCCGTTTCCTAAAAATGATTGTTACACATATGTCCTTATGTACGTTCAAGGTAACAAATTGGCGGAATTTCAGGAAAAGTAAACTGCTAATTTAACGGTATATACTGTATTTATTATTCACTATTCGTGTACGGATTATTTGCTAACATCTCAACATTAAAATTTAGGTATGTTATTCTTGGAAGCAGTTCCGTTCCGCAACGAAGCAAAGATGAACATTACAGATTGAGCAGAGAATATTAGTGCGATTTTGTTGTTCCTTTGTTGCGCAATTCACACACCGTTCCCTGTTTATGGATTTTGTCCTGCAGTGTTCTGGTGCTTTCCTCTTTCTGGTGTTCCTGCTGAAATAATAACCGATGAATCCCCGCGCGATACACTGGCCAAACTCCCGTGATATCAATGGTATTTCTGAGTTTTGGACAATACCCTTGCTAAGTTTGAGGTAGACTACACATGAATTATTCACTCCAATATCCGTCAGATCGAAGAAAAGTGAGAGTTAGTAGTTAATTTTTGCATTGAGGCCAATTTTATTACTTAAAATTTTTTTAAACCGTGACATGTGCAGTCCCCATACAGTTGTCATACTTAGTAAGCATGACAGGACAGGGAACGATAACTGAATCAGAGGAATCCTTCATGGACCGTTTTACAGTAGTTACCTCAAGGGGTGATATGAGATTGGACATTCGGTACACTGGCTCATTGTCCGTCCACTTGAGGCAAGGCCCCTCTCTTCATAACTTTGTCCTCTGGGATGATTTTGGCATATTTTCTGTGTTCATGTTCACTGTTTCACAAGCTTTCAAATTTTTTCCGCAAGAATAAATTGCAGATTAGGCTATTTTGAAAAATTTTCCTTGGCTATATGTTTCACAGTCCTATAGGAACACTTGCTCTTCTTCGTCCAGGGTGAGAGGGTCTTCATTGTGACTGGCCTCGGCTTCCAACAACTAAATTACTTCTTCTTCCATTATAAGGAACTCACGATGTCTGTAAATTTTCTGGGAAACAGTTAAAAATATTTCGCACAATTGTATAGTTTTCAAGACTGTGATATAGTTCTTCAGGTAGTAAGTACAAACTAAAAAAATAGAAATTACCAGCCTTATGAGTTTACCATCAGATCTATCCCTCGGTATAGGTACGGACATAAAGTACAGTACACACATGCTTTACACACATATATTGATAAAGCTTACCGTTAGTTGTAAAATGATTAACTTTAGTCTTAATATTAGCTCCAACAATGAACAGTGACTCGAGAATGAATCACTTCCAGTACATCAAATAATGCATTAATTCAATTGTTTTTAAAACAGCTTTAAGGATCAATGCACCCAACAAAAGTGGCATATACTATATACTAAATATGAGTTTTCAACATCATTCACCAAGTTGATTAATTTAGTGTATTATGTGATCCGTAAATTAAATAAAACTTAGGACACACATGTCCCTTGTACCTCGTAGAGTTAAGGAGTACAAGTGGTGTCTAACCATCGTGAATTAATCTTTTAACGCTGAGTCCGCTGTGGTCTGGATAATAGTGCCCAGGAACATACAGCAGTATGCGCTTCATCTCTTCTTAGATGACTGTACAACACGCGGGATGTGTGGAAAGAACTAAAGTATTTCTGGATAAAAATTTTTCGCTCAAATATAGTGTCACAAGTGCCAAGAAGTACCACTGGTAAAGAATTGAACTTTCAAAGATGAATGTGGCTAAGAATAGTCAGAATCCCGAAAAACTAAAATGTTGATCTTGTCAGATTTACAAACCACTGATTAATTTATAATCTTCAAATTAAAATAGAATACCACCAGGCAGTTGTAAGACCGGAAGTTTTATGTACATCAGAAACATTGATCTTGAGAAATAAAACCTCAAAACTAGAACTAGAAAACTAGAACGAACGATAGGTGAAAGATCCTAGGATCTATTAAGTAGGAACGAAGCTCAGAAAAAATGGAGAAGTGGATAAAAATGTGGGAAAATTAACGGGCGTCACCAGGAAAAGGAGGCTGACCTTCTTTGGTCACATGTTCCGTATGACTGACAGCAGGCTAACGAAAGAGGTCCTAACATAAGTTTGGGATCTCAGAGGTTGACCCAGATGGCACCATAGAGCGGCTGATGGTCTGAGGCTGAGCAGGATAAATCCAGGACTGGAGGGTAACTGAAGATAAGGTCAAACCAGGGAAACGACTTCACTGGTCAAAGAACAGAGAAAACGCTTATGCGCCGGGGTACGTAAAATTGTTGGAAACCTCCCCCCCCAAAAAAAACGTGCTGCAATGAGGCCGTAACGATGTAAAGTAACATATCGTTTACTATGAAACATTTTCTATACAAAAGGGTTTTATGTTTTCTAAGTTATACGTAAAATTACTCCATTTTATACGCATCTTTGGAGGCTTCCACATTTATAAAACCACTAATTTGTACGAACACTTGCATTATTTTATGTTTGAATCATTTTCCTATGTTAGTTTCTTGGTTTCTAATTCAGTGCTGCATTGTATTAGTGAGTATAAGGCATTAGTATATGATAATTTTTGATATTTGACATTTTTAATGTAGTATATACCAATACCTCTCAAACTGCAGTACCTAGAATAGATCAATTTACATTAAGGATTTTAGCGGAGTCCGGTACCTGAGACCTGTTCTCACGAACAACTGTCGCTTCGGTGACATCAACCTTCCAGATGAAATGTGGAAGCAAATTCCATTAAGGACTTTAGACGACTGACAGAGACCACGGAACAATAATTGGAGCAAAGATTTTCACACTGCGTGAGATAGACACTCCTCTACAGTACCTTTTTACTTTCAAAAAGCTACTTTAACTAAAATGACGTCTTATATATAGTTCAAATCATAAAGGTCAATTAATTCCTGATCAGTGAAGAAATCAGATCTCCTAAATTATGTAAAACTGATCTGGGCTGTATTTGGACAAGTGGTTGCATAATGTTGTTCCACCCTGTCGGACATAAGCTCCGCCTTTGATGCGAAAGCAGCGCTCCCTAGGATTAGCAGAGGACACTGACAATGCCGACTACATCCAGGCTTCAATGGGGTGACATGAAAAGCCCACATAATAATAATAATAATAATAATAATAATAATAATAATAATAATAATAATAATAATAATAATAATAATAATAATAATAATAATAATAATAATAATAATAATGATAATAATAATAATAAGAAGAAGAAGAAGAAGAAGAAGAATAAAACAAATGTTCCCGTGCTTCGCTACGGTTTTTTACATCGTATGCGGATTTATACATAAATTACTTAAAACGCCGTAATTGAGATTTCATTAAATTTATTAAACTGCAGACCTCCAACTCGAGATTCACTACTCCTACACGGGACATGATGTTAAAAATCATTATCAGATCCCCCTTTTATCCTTCTACACGTTTGGTTCTAAAACATTTTCTCGTATCTCACACATTTAGGGGTTAAATTGAGCTCGAAACTTTGAATAGGATGAAATTTGAGTACATTTTGAACGATTTACATTATTTTTTGCACACTTAAGTAGAAACTAGAATCATGAAATTTGGTCCACTTATGGCCTCCGAACCTGCCAATGTGCGCAACTAAACCTGATGAATCTATCATTCTTATAAGTTTGTCAAAAATTAAATACACGTGTAAAAATCACCAAATTTATGAACAGTCCAGAAATGCAGCAAAATCTAAATTATAAGGGAGAGAGATACGACAAAAAGTCATAGGATCTAAGTTGTAGATCACTCCAAATTGAACGGAGATTGTTCCATCCGTATTGTGATAGGACTTACCGTTTAGCCAACACATAGCTCAAAAGGAATGGCTGCACAATCATTAAAATTGCCTCCACTTTTCGGTATATTGGGGGATAAAAAGTGAAAAATGTGTACATCTTGCATTTTTTCCATCGGTTGCAGGCTAAAATCTATAATTTCGCCAAATTCCAATTTTCTAGCTCGCCTGGCAGAATATGCCGCCATCTTGATTTGGAGGGGAAGGGGGATAAAAATTAGGAAATTCACGATTTTTTTAAGTTCACCAAACCTATAGGTTGTCGCTTTGGATAAGTTATACGACTGCGTTCTTACGCTGAGCCCAAAATTTGAAGCCCCCCAGCGTGCCCCCTTCGGGGAATTTTGAGAATTTTTGATTTTTCTAGGAAAGCTGCGGTCATTAGCTTCTCCGGTACACAATTTCAAATTTCTGAGATTCTGGAAGTGCCTCATTAATAATCGCGCCTGGCCGACTTGCTTTTATATATAGATGACAATAATAAACCCAAGAAGAGTTTAATATCCGTTCAACTAGGTATTTCTAGATAACTGAAATGCTGGAACAGTAATTAATGTGTCTAGAAAAGCAGCTATATTCAGTTCAGAACTGTTGGCAGTTAAGTTCTGCGCTTCAACATTGTCCCAGATAAATGAAATATGTGCTACAGGTCAGTATTTCTCCACCTCACTACCACAGAGCTCATATTTAGGCGCAACAACGGCATGATATGTTTGATTGCATGAATAAATAGTTAACAGTTAGTTGATTGAGTGTATGAACTAATAAATGAAAGGAGGTATATAATTATTTTCACTCCCAGCCACGACGAAAAGCTAGTGGGAGCAGAGTAACCACTATCATAGCGTACGTCAAATGAAAAGTGTGTTTACCTTGCACTGTAAGTGATATACAACTTAGTGAACTCTCCGCAAGAAAAGAACGCACTCCATGCGGCAACACAGCAGTCTATTAGTTGGACAATTGTGAGCAGCCCCTCACCGTCCAAACAGACTCCAATATATGCAGTTTATAATGCAAAATACTGGAGGTACCCGGTGTTCCGATAAAGGAAGTATTACAAAACTTCACTCAAATAATGAATCCAAAAATCCTACCTGGAAGTATCTCCAAAAATGTAAAAGAATTTAGACTACATTTCTGCGTTCATGTTAATAGTTTCTTTTCACATGACTGTAGGCACTGACATGTACTGCTATTTAATAAGCCATATTTCTTGACATTAAATTTGCTTTCCAATATGATGTAAAAGTATATTGTTCGAAAACGATTAGAAGGACATAGTTAGAGTACATATCGATGGGTGTTCTTATAGGGCATCCCGGGTGGTGGATGCTGTATTCACCCTTATTTTGTTGTGTTGCAGAAAAACTGGAGCATGCCCATCGCAGTGGGCATAACATCATGAAGTACAATATCATCTAGGTATCCGGCAGCTTAGGCCCGTACCTGATCACCACAAGGTCTGTATGCCGCTATCCATGCCACCGATACACACGCACTAGACGAAAGCGCCATTCATCTCTGAACAGTACATTAAGCCAGTGTCAGAGCTGACAGTTTCAAATGTATCTGGAAAATCTCTGTTGGTATTTCTTGTGAGCAGACGCTAATCACCAGCCTTTACGAGGCTTTCGTGTTCTTAAACGTGATTCTTTAACGGACCGACACCTTGAGCCCTTATTGAAGTGCTCATTCAATGTCTTTTATTCTACTGTACAGAGAATATTTCATTTTTATTAAGATTCAGTTGTGGCAGGAAACATCTACAGTCGGCAATACATGCCGCAATTTCTGCAGGAGCTTAGAGCTCGGGTTTGTTTGCTCGCCAGCTAAGTTTAGAAGGAGGAATTTCGACATGACGTACGAGGTACACAAAGCAGAAGAAGGAAACAATAGAACTCCAACGGCCAGAACAACGGACAGCATTTTGGAGGCCTGGCGAGATGCTAGAGGAGCTGCAAATATACGTTTGAAGTAAGCGTCGGGTACGTGATGTGTTGACTCAATGAAATGATAGAGGCACAGTCAATTTGGCTAGGCATTGGTCTAGACGAGTGATGGCTCCGATCGACGATACGACGGCGTCCTAAAGGACGAATTGAAAAAAACGATGAGCGCGTGGGCTAGCTACGCTATTATTCGGCGAGATTCTGTGCAGGCAACATCGAGAGACGTATTACTTACGTGAGTGCGGGTCAGAACTTATGTTTCGTGATCGTGTGGGTACTTGAACTTTGGTTTAACACGCTCAATCTGCATTTCAGTTATTCAAGATGTTAAACTTTTGAGAATGGCTTTTATTTTTTCGATTTCCGCAGAGGAGAAACAGTTTCCAGGTAGTCATTCAATGTTCGGTTCCTTGCCAGTGTAAACAGATTTTACGAGTACGTCAAATTCAGTAATTTCCACTCCTGCATTTAAATGGGAAATATTTGAACTAGTTACGGGGTTAAATATGAAAAGTTGTTCCGCGACTGAATAGGAACTGCTTTCACGGTCAGTGGAAATTACCCTGGGTGTAGTATTCTAGTAACTGGTGGGTTAATCTTGACCCAGTTTCCTACACCGTGAACGAGGTGATGTTTTAGAAGAAGCAGAAGCGGCGACGGAGACCACGCGATAACAGTTCTACGCCAGGATGGAGACCCAGGGGCTGATCCAAGTCTTCTCTGAAGGCATCATCTTCGCTATGGCTGGTTAAAACGGTGGGGGCCCGCTGTCCGAATGGCTGGCGGCGATAAGTCAACAAATAGATGAGTACATAAGTTTTCAATGTAATCATTTGTGTATGAACGTGTTCTAATGTTGCAAAATGGGATAGGTTAGTTCTAATATTTAATTTCAGTAAATTTTGTTTTTATGGAAGGACAACGGCCTACTTAAAGTAAATGTTAGGAAGCTTGTTAATGAAAATATAATTGTAACGTAAATGTGGAACGATTGAATGAGGTCACAGCTTGCTTTCTTTCCATTTATGCGGATGTTTAGCTGAGTGGTTAGTGACATTTCTTTTACGAGTCAGTTTCTTAATTTAGCCTCATTTAATTTGTTTTGTTTTGATTTGATTTTTGATATGCAGTGTACGACTCGGGGCTTAAATGTAAATGTAAGTAATAATTTAAATTCAAGTCAGGAAGGACTAGATTAAAGTATTAAGGTGAGCTCAAAGCGTACGGAAATATGCCGTAACGTTTTCTGGGATTAATTACATGATGCGTGAGTGAGAATGTGTGAGACGGGGGAGTTTGGAACCACATATTTTGATAGCGTCATCTTGACGAATACTTTGAATATCGAGATGAGTGTAAATTAGTCATTGATTCACGAGTTCCATGAAGGCAGTTTCGTATTTCGAGTTGCGAATATTAGAATCAATTTTCTGTGATATTTATTATTATTATTATTATTATTATTATTATTATTATTATTATTATTATTAATGTGAGTTCCTCGAGTTGTAATATTGAGATATTTCAGTAAATTTCCGATGATCAGACATGATCGATTGTCTATGTGACAATTTTCTAGTTTCAGATTATGATATTATTGCAGAGTTGGCCACTTTATTATGCAAGTTTAACTTTACGAGCGCGAGTGTTTTGATTTGTGACCAAGGCGGTCTTCTTTCTTTTCATGCGAGCGAATGTTAGACGACGTCACTTTACATATACTTATTTCAGTTTTGGCAACCTTAGGGCATGTGATATGGTTTAGTGTGATTTTGAGTAAGAGGACGCGTTCCTCATTTTAAAGGCCTGCATTTTCGTGTTTTTTTGACTTGCCTCGGGCGGCTATTGAGCAGCGTGTGTAAAGGGTTGGACCCTGTGTTGTTTTTGCTGATTGCTGCATTATTTTGGGAGAGTGAATCTCCACTTTTGAGTCATTCCGCCGTGTGTTGGCGAGAGTGATATGTGCGTCTACCGAGGAGAGTTTATTTTAGCGGCCTATACTTCGTAATGACTTTATTAGATTTTTCCATGTTACTATGTGTTGCAGTAGACGTGATTTTTATATCGCGACGTTTAGTTGGTATTTTCTTTATGATATAAACGCGCTGAGAAACATTTGTGTCATATGATTTATTTCAGTAACCAACGTTTGAATTATGTGTAGAAAGTTAAAGCCTACTCTGTTATCTTTTTATGAATTTGTGTCATGTAATTTATTTCATGAATCCACGTTGATTTGTGCTGTCGTTATAAAGACCACCAGTTGACAGATTTTCTGTCATGCAATTTATTTCAAGAACCTACGTTGAATAGGATGTGTTGCTTAAAGTGAGAATTTATCTCCTTATATTTTCCACCGAGTCTGAGCGAGCGAGGATTGCGTAAATGCCGCATGCTTTTCTTGGTGAGACCTGGAAAATATGACATGTTTTTGCTTCTTCTATGTGTATATTTGCCTTTTATGTGATTTTTTTCTGTGTAGTTCCTACCCACAGTGTTTAGTTGTGCTCATGAGGTTGCTGATGATTCAGTGTGTATATATTTGAAGGATATTTTACGACTCAGCGTGTTATATATTGTACAGTTAGATAAGTTTTTCGTTTCCCCTTTGCGCATTAAATCACGTCTCTTCTGAAGGTTAAGGATCCCCACTGCAACGTCAAGTGTGCAGAAAAGGGAAATATACTAATCTACAGTTGAAGGTGCTAACAAATATAAAGCCAGGAGCGTGGTGCAAGCAGGCAAGTATAAGATATACAATTAATTACACTTCAAGATTTCATTCGATATGTTAAGTACGTGTGTCAGCATGCATTGTATGTTTGTAATATATTTTTGATTCTGAAGATGGACTTTATCAAGCTGAAAGAAAAATTCTGTGTCATGTAAAAATTTGAATCATTTTATACGTTTTGCTATTTAAAAAAGACATTTCTTGTTTAATTTATTTAACAGATTTTCATCCAGAAGTGACGTCATGATTCGCCGTGCTTTATTTATAGATTTTAGCTGACCTCACCATGTCCATATTAGTTATATGTTCACCATCATTCCAGGTCATATGCATTTTTAGTGCATTAGTTTACTATAGTTCTAACTGAGCACTCCTGGGAGCCGCTGACTAGTCCGGGGAAATTACCTTGATGATAGAAACGGGGAAAACCTTTTCAATTTATTTATTATTCATTTAAAATGGAACGTTGCTCTTTATAACAGTGCAACAATTCTGTTAATATTTCCAATACTTTCCGAGTTATGACCAAAAACGCCAAGCAAGCCCTTTATCTGTATATTTCTTGCTCGTTCCCCGTGAAATTTGTTTTTCGGAACCGTGTCCCCAATAACTCTGAAAGGTTTTAATATATTAAGATGAAGTTTTGCATGCATGCATAAAATTTTTGGCGGTGAGTGCAGACGGCATGAAATTTCGGAGTAAATGTATATAAAAGAGCGATGCGCCACCTTGCAAACTCGAATTGTGTCCAGTGAATTCGAGGTGAGTCCACGTATTTAAGTGTAACTTTATAAACCAGCGTTTGAAAGACTAAGTCCCAAGGGAAGATAAGGTTTTAGCCGAAGGTGGCCGTAATATAATCTCCAAGTGGAGATAGGTTTCAAAAAGTACAGAATCGTAAACATTCTACGAACTACGATTTGAAATGTGTTATAGGGTTGAGGTCGACAATTGCCGAAAGTTGCATAACATAAAATCAGTCAGTCAAGGTATTCTTCCGATAAAGGTAATCGACAGTATTCCAAGTGAGGAATCTTCACGTAATTTCATGCACAGGCAACAAACGGTCATTCTAATGCCGCAGTCCTGCAATTCCTGCAATTGAAGTTGTAAATATAATTGTTGTATACTAAGGTATTACGTGTGCGGGTCGGTGATCGTCAGACGTGTTCGATCCGTGCAAGGAACAGGACATGTGAAGGGCATTGATGTTTTTGTCATTATTTTCTGGCGAATGAAAATAAAGGGAAACATATGATTTGTAAAGCCTCTATCTATCGAGATAGCTAAATAAAAGATTGAGAGGCTGGTGGATCTGTAAAGATGGGAGACGACGTACGACTACAGGTATGTGAATTACCACGGTTATAAAATTATTTTATTTATTTCACCATGCCCCTGTTTTTCATGTGTGTGTGTGTGTGTGTGTGTGTATCTGTGATGCATTTTGGTCACCCTTCCTATTTCGTGAAAATATCAGAGAAATATGACAAAGGCCATTTGTTTTATGTTCCTTGGATAATGGGGAAAGTCACGAAATTAGCGTGTGAAGTGTTGTAAAGTAGTAGAATTTGATGGTTGAGAAACGAATATAATGTATAAAGAAAAGTATCATATCCGTACGTTTTCTTTGTATATTTGTTGGTTTTTCAAATTTAAAATACGAATTTATCGTAACATCCTGTTCCATGTAAAGATGAAATTCATGTAAGCGTAATCCGTGATTATTCACTTAAAGCTGGCGTGAAGGCACACCGTTTTGTCAAGGGATGTAAATTTTTACCAGGGAAATTACGAGGTGAGATCGATAATTTTTTTATTGGGATTGCTATTCCAAAGTCTGTTAAAATCTGTGTGGAGTCGATGAGGGGAATATAACGGTAAAATTTTGTAAGTCAACTTGTGAGTTTCGATTTGGAAATATTAGCTCAGATATGCGAGGGGAGAAAATTAGTTGTTACGGAGTGTTTGTGTCACAGCGTTGTTGGTCCCCCAAGAGAGATACTATAATATTATTATTTTGTAGAGAATTTGTGTTATGCGAGTGTTTCAAGTATTGCGAAATGAGAAGAAATGAAGGATTGTGGATCAGTTTGCTGAAATCATGTAGTGTTGATGCCGGGATGTTCAGTGTACGAAACCAGAGGAATTATTTTGTGTAATTTATTGAGATGGGGATAGGGCCAGTCCATAATTAGGATTCCACATCAAACCGTAGGACCGCGATGGATTCCCTTTCATTTGAGGCAGGTTAAAATACGAATACCATCTGTTTCGTCTTGAGACAACGTAGGGAGATTCACGTTCCCGTTACTTCAGTCAGCTGTTAGGTAGTTGATTTAGCTCGCTACTAGCAGGAAACTAACTGTAACTGAGGCTTGTCGTTTGTAGTAAAATGTTTGGAATTGGATTTTATCCTTTAGAATAGACTGGTTTAGTAGGAACTTGAATTCATTTTTGAAGCGACTTAAAGGTTGGAAAAAAACAATTTTCAAGTATGTCGAAATTCGATAATCGGCAGTGATGTTGTCTGATATCATTTGAGGGTTGTACAAAGTCTTATTTTAAATGTCACGAAGCGATGTGATATGGATTTGTTTATTTTGCGTTGTGTGTTAATTTATGCAGATTGTAGGATTTAATGCAATGATTATCCAAGCTAGTTTCATAATAATTGTTAGTGTTATAATATAAGCTTGTTGATTGACGCCATGAAATAAATAAATAGTACTGGTAATTAATAAATGTATTCGTTCTTTTAGTTGCGATGAAGAAAGTACGAGCAATAAAACAATTATATAATTAAATAATTAAGGATTTTAAAGAAACCATTCTTCCGGGGTAGAAAAAATTTTTGTTAATTAAGATTATGAGATTACTTCATGTATTAAGTTATTCAATTCAATGAAATCGTATTGTGAGAATTAGCTTAAAACCAAGTGACTAAATTAAAAAATGTATTCAGAAAATCTTAGTTTTATTCGCTGGGAAATCTCAACTTATTAACGTAACGATTAAGGGGATATGTCCGATGGCAAGGGACTTTACTGCCACAAGTTTTGTGTACGTTGTTGTTATTATTCTTGATTTTGATTTGTTGAGCATCAGTAGTGCTGGGGATTTATGCATGTGGAAACCTTGGTCATCAACTAGTGTAACTTAACCCTACACTGCATGAATTTATTTACACCCACAACTCTGACGTGAAAATATTATTAGAGGGAGATTAGATAAGTAACATCACATTGACAACATATTTTTGATGTATTTGATCATACTGGTGGGCAAAAAGGGAAAAATTCAGGAATGTGCAAAAACGCTACATCATTCATTGAATGCTACTAATGTACAAATGTAACCAAGTATAGTATATGAGCAGAATTATTATTGTTTATTACTTATAATAACATATAAGACTAATAAAATTCTTTTTAAACAATTAAAAGAGATGTATTACATTGAAGGAATTGGAAAATTATAGCTCGCTCAAATGGATAGGTCATATCCGCAGTTCAACTGATGTGATAGCCTTTGAAACAATCGGCATTCTTTTTCAAACGCAGTGCTGCTCGGTCATGGCCATCCATCAACGGCTGCTAATTTCAGATGACCACCAGCCATAAAACATACATTGCATGGTTGCTGGGTAACATTGATTGGCCATCCATCCATACTTCATATCACAGCCTGCACGGTTGCTAGGTAACATTGTCTGCCATCCATCCATAATTTACATCACAGCCTGCACGGTTGCTAGGTAACAATATCTGGCCATGAGTCCACACCTTACATCACAGACTGCACGATTACTAGGTGACATTGTCTGGCCATCCATCCATACCTTACATCACAGCCTGCAGAGTTGCTATGGTTACACTTTTGTCAGGCTACCTTCCGTAACGCATATTTTCAGATGATCACAAGATATAAGACATTTATGTCAAGAGGAATTACGAATATATTTGATAAAGGTAAACAAATCCATGTTGAGAAAACCCAATATAAATTACAATAAATATGTTTATGATTATTATTATGATTATGATTATGATTATTATTATTATTATTATTATTATTATTATTATTATTATTATTATTATTATTATTATTATTATTATTATGACTTAAATCTTGCACCATTAATGAAATAATCATCAATAGAACACTATCAATAAGTACTTCAAGTCATCACTGCCCGTAACCTTCAAACATGCATCTGAAAATAAATGCCTTAGCTGCATGATGTGGCAAAAACGCTACACTCATATTTCATGACTTTTTAGTAACAAATATTGTAAATTAAACATTATTAGACATTTATGCTATAAGATAAGGATATTGTGGATAGTGCAGTATTTTTGTTAAACTTCAATCGTCAGCGAATCACCTAGAATTATATTTCAATGCTAGTCATGCATGTACAGCCGCCATGACACATGTCCAACTGCCACAGGCTAAGATAATATAGCACGTAGATGGAGAAAGTCATTGCCCTTAGCCCCCTGTAGCATAATTTCTGGAAGTACAGATTTCAAAGATATTATGTACATAGCTAGGTTTGCCATCTTTTAGCATATTACTGGACTAAAAGAAGAAGAATATTATGTAGCGAAAACGCTACACTGTGCAGGTGTAGGGTTGATTGTGTTCTGTCTTCAGGTTAGAAATTTGCATGGTCATGGGGTCATCAACCTCAGTGACTTAGATTAGGGCCATCTGCCATTATAGCATCATTTACCTCGCGGTCATCATCCACAATGACTTTAACGTAAATCACCAAGTTAGATGTCGGTCCATGACATAGTCGCAGGTCACATCGATTCAATTAAGGACCCATGCCGTACAACCATTGTGTGGCACATAACCGATTGGACGTAGCTCGTGCTACGTGGGCTAGATCATCACGAATCATTATGATGGTGCATGAAGTCTCACATGGAAGCCAATTTTAGGGATCTCCACACTTTCTTTATTTCACTCTTAACTTAAAACAGTGGTTTCTAGTAGGGATGCCCCTCAAGCAGTTGACTTAAGGTCTCCAAGGCCAGCACCTCTCATCAGCGTTATTATTTATATTATTTTTTGTTTAAGGACAAGACTGAGTTCGGTGTTCAGTGATGTTAAAATGGCGTGTGTCCCTTCGACCTCATTTTAAATAATTTAAATAAAAAAATAATCTCTTTGACTGGGTTCCTCTCATTTAGTAGATAGTTTAAATTACTGAAACTCAGCTCTTACATAAGCAAGTGACGAAGAACCCATAGACTACCCGAGAGAAAGATCTCATTCCGATTTGTTAATAGGGAAAGAAGGTAGGTATCCTACGATTCACTTAATTGGTTCACTATTTAACAATATTAAATATATAGTCTACAGAATTTTCAGTTTAATGTGAAGAATATAAGTAATATCAGAATGGCATTTATACTAAGCTAAATAGTGTTGATATCACAATTCTCTATGTTAATATCATCTCATCGCATGTTGATATCAAAAAGAACAATATGCACGAAAACCATTCAGTTTTATGAAAATGGGGTAATCTCGAAAATAAAATTTAAAATATCTAATTAACTGTTTGCTTCGAATACTCAAATACACACCGTTTACTGTGTAGATAAGACAATATCAATTAAGGCAGAGTGAATAGAAATACATTAGGTAAAAATTTACTCCTACTGTAAAGTGCAGGAAGGAGATTACTCCTTTTCATACCAATAGTCTCGTATGTACGTTCAGATTATAATCCATCCAGCAAGCAACATTCACCCCTGGGAGGACACAACCCGCTCTACAGCAGTGATAACAAAGTGTCCTTGCGCTCGAATCCCGCAACTTGTCCGTTCACGCTGTTAAGTGGGTATGCATATCGTCCAGGCGTTCGTAATGGCAAAACAAATGCAGTTATGCTCCCACCATATACCATTAGTGTATAACTCGTGTGAATGGCTTAGGAGACATCGTTGTCATAGTTAAACTACAGCAATATGTTGAATATTCCATTGAGAGAAAGTCGTGTGGAAGCGTCACACTGAGCTAGGAACACACGGCATAAAGTAAACAATTTAACGACGACGACGACGACGACGACGATAATGATGATGTCAGGTTCCATGGATAAATGGTTATCGTGCTGGCCTTTGGTCACAGGGGTCCCAGGTTCGATTCTCGGCAGGGTCGGGAAAAGTATCCATCATTGGTTAATTTCCCTGGCACGGGGGCTGGGTGTATGTGCCTACCTCATCATCATTTGATCCTCACCACGACGCGCAGGTCGCCTACGGGTATCAAATCAAAAAGCCTGCACCTGACGAGCCGAAGCCGTCCTGGTATCTTCCGGCGGTAAAAAATCCATATGCCATTTTAATGATGATGATGATGATGATGATGATGATGATGATAATGACTGTTGTTTAAAGGGGCCTAACTTCTAGTTCATCGGCTCTTACTGGTACGAAATGAGACGAAATACAATAACAATTTAAAAGCCCATAATTCATAAATTGAGTAAAATTTAATACGTTATGATGAAAAGTGAAGGGATAGATATGACTTTAAAATAATAAGCGGAGCCAAAAAATAACTCCAAGATCGATCCACTGACTAGAATTCGAAAGGATGACGATGCGCAATGATTATTAACTTAACACAATCAGTGGATCCGACCCGCAATGCCCCACCTTCCCAGAAACTGCATCGAAAATTTAGTATTACTGACCAAGGGACTGCTTACAAAGCACAATTCTGAATCGATGATTCTTTTTGTCCAAAGGGCTCCAAAATCCAGGTGAACGGCCCCTCACGGTACTTATCGCTAGTAAAGTACAACCATGGTATTACACAAATTGCGGTACTGATCAACAGCAGTGTAGACTCACGGTGTTCCAGACGTTATGGCACTACTCACAAGTATTGTACATCGCACAGGTAACATAGACCTATCGTGTTTTTCACATAATGGCGCCACTCTTCGACAATGCAAATCCATGGTGTTCCTCACATAGGTGTACTAATCACAGCGACTCATACTGTCCCGTGGTGTTCCTCACATAGTGGATACTAATCACAGGCAACGCAGACCCACAGTGTCGCTCATATAGCGCTATTAATCACGGCAACGCCCACACCAGTGGTGTTTCTCACAACAGTACTAATCACAGACAACGTGAGCTTGTGGTCTTCCGCATATAGTGGTACTAATTCCGGTACTGTAAAACTATAGTGAACCATCCACTATTGCTACTAATTACAAATCTATTGTGTACCTAACATAGCGGTACTAGTCGCAAGTAAAGGCGACCTATAGTTTTCTCCGCGTGGTGGTACTTATAACAAGTAGTTTCATGGTTCTAATTCAATCATCCCTTGGTCGCCTCTTTTTGTCGCCTCTTACGACAGTCAGTGGATACCTATGTGTATTCTTCAACTGCGTCTCCCACCCACAGGGGTTAAGCGTCCAGAAGCAAATAAGGCGGATTACTTTAAATTCAAAATAGCACCATTAGCACGCCCAGCCGTAGCGATGACCATGGTGTCCCGGTGCGCTTCACTGTCTTATATAAAGTTGGGAAATGAATGTGCCGTCGAGGGTGACAGAACCTGTTGCTTGTTCGCCGCCGCTCTACACGAAATATCCGCTGTTAGTACCTAAATAGCATACGGATAATTCATGTATGTGGCGACGATGATTTAATGATAGAAGAATCAATGTTTATCAGACATTTATAATGATAGCGAAGGGAAAACAGAATAAAGGCGGCGTACAATAGATTATTTACAAACTTTTTTTAGCACATTAAGAAATACCATTTCAGGACAAAATTCCGGCCTGACTTGTTGGCATGTTCGCATGCAAACTCGGTAGACTTTTAAAGGCACACAACTTCTTGTATCCCTCTGCGATGCTTTATCTCGATTCAGAGCTTCTGAAGTTCATTGCTTGTTCATTTTTATCTACTTCTCCATACAGTAAAAAAATTTATGGGTGTGCCCCTTCAGAAGGTAAAATGCCTTTAATATACTTCTATACATGCAGAGGAGGATATCCCAGCTACGTTAAATTACTGGGAATTAATAATAATAATAATCATAATAATAATAATAGTAATAATAATAATGATGAGAAGAAGTTGATCAATGTAGAAGGCTAAATTAACAACAGGTTAATTCTGAAAATGGGTTAAGTTAAATGAAAACAGAAAGAATAATTCGAATATTTTCTGAGTTCACAAGGATATTCCAGTTTATTTATTTATTTATTTATTTATTTATTTATTTATTTATTTATTTATTTATTTATTTATTTATTTATTTATTTATTTATTTATTTAACTATTTATTTATTTTGGAAAATTGAAACAGCGAGTAGGTAATTTTAGAGTTGAGCAGTGAGAACGATAGTTACAATAGAGTAGCACAATGCAAACTTTAAAAAATATAAATCAAGTAGGAACGAAGAATAATCAACTAATGACAAAAGTAGTGGAGGAAAATTAAAAGCTAACATGATACGTGCAGGGAAAAACCAGTTAACAAAAAAAAGAAGGGGGAAATGAAAGTTTGAAAGTAAAACGAATAAACGAGGTACAGTTAGGCACAGTAATATAAGTAATTATATCATGCATATGTAACGGTACAGTACAGTTAAAAGGAAATAATTATTACATTATGTACAATATAGGGAGCAGCAATGGGAATTACCTTAATCGCATGACTTTCAACCAAACACCAACTTTCCTGGAATATATTTATCCTTTGTACCACATATAGTTACAAGCATATTGTTTACAAGGGCAATAAAACTAATTTCGATTTTAAAAAATAGATCAAGTTAAATGAAAATAGACAAAATAATTGTCATGAAGGATGGTGCTCATTTTCTCCTTTGAGAAGGCCACATTTCAGGAAAATAATGCTTAAGCCAGGCCGAGTGGCTCGCACTTTAAGGCGCTGGCCTTCTGACACCAAGTTGTTCGGCTCTATGCTGGCTCAGTCTGCTGGTGTTTGAAGCTGATTAAATGCGTCAACCACGTTTCGGTAGATTTTCTGGCACCTAAAGGAACTTGTGCGGGACAAAACTCCGGCATCTCGTAGTGTCCGAAAACCACCAGAAGTAGTTATATTATCATTCAGTCAGGAGAGGGTCTCGAACCGTCAACTTACACTTGATTTTACCCGTGGTGAAGAGATCAGTATTGTTTATTTTCCACGATTTCGAGAAGAAGTTTGGAAAATGTAGAGGAAAAGAGCAAGCCCAAAATACATATAGAATGTTCTCTAGACGTATCCGAAGCGAGTTATTTACAATATTTACACGGTTTACAAGTTACTGAAATGATACTGTGTACACATAACATATCACTGTTCATTCTCCATTCATTCACTTATTTCGGCAATCACATGCTTCCCTCCACCACACCATTCTCCCACTGACTCACAGAGTTCCTTTAAACGACATGATGAACGAGCACGTAAACAGTTGGAACTCTATGTGTAATTTAACGCACGATATGATTCGCTTGTTGGATTGATAGAGATTGGTTGACAAAATGTGGAACACACACCATTCTCCCATATCTGAATCTCAAAGCAAGCATTCCCCCTTGAAAAGTGATCGGTTTGCCGTCCCACATAACATAATAAGCGTTGTTGATATTGTTTTGAAGCGTTCTGTGTTGTACCCTTCCTAATAAACTAGTAACGTTCGCCATTGACAGCAAACAAACAATGACCAGTTAGCAACAAGGTTTGTTCGTTACAACCAAATGTCAAGGTTATTAATCCATATGGAGTTACTGTAAGGAATTCCTCTTGACTCAGATAGCACGTCCGTAGATGATGTGGTGAACAACCTGACGTGCAAGTGGGTAGTGTGTTTCATTTATGCAGTAATTCCCAGTATCTGCCATGCTCTGCCAGTTATCATTCTATCCATGGCCATCCAGATCTTGCATGGGACCTGGAATCCACTTGCAAGATTATGGAGTTTATATTTTATGTGCGACACTAGGCTAGGAGAGGGATACGGTTGGGAAAACACCTCTTATGAACGCTACATTCAAACTCACAAATTCACCTTTTGTACGACCAACACTGGACGACCTCGCTTAACGATTTAATGTTCGCTTTCTGTGGTTAAAATGAGATAAACAGGCTAAAAATCCCGTAGGACGCTTAAATGTAACACAGTACCAGGAGTAATTCCAGGAGCATCTCAGCAACTTGCGACTGACTGTCAGCACTCTCGCAATAATCGAATCACTTGAAAGCTAACCTCTTAGAGCTTATACTGGCTGCTCGGAAGAAACACTCTCCTATACATATTTTCTTCTAATCAAAGACGTTACTGTTACGAGTTTAGGTTTCTTGTTATTGATTCAACTTCATGACATTCCTTCTTACACAGCCGGTGGCTGCATGGTTTCGTTCACGTAGGTCTTCTTCTTGCATTAGGGAGGTTGTGGGTTCGAAATCCACCGTCGACAGCCCTGAAGTTTTTAATGTTTTCCGATTTTCACACCAAGCAAATGCTGGGGCTGTATTTTAATTCAGGCCACGGTCGTTTCCTCTCCAATACTATCCAGATGCATCCTTGTCCTTAGAACATGTTTAGTAGGACGTCAAGGGGTTTGGGTTTAGAAGAAATGTCTATCACTTATTCGTAGCACGTTGAAAATTGAAACATAGAGGGTGATTTTAAAATATCACCCGATGGCAACGGACCGTCTAAAAGGGGAACAGAGCAGTTAAAATGTGGGCAGCAGTCAGCCTGACCTCGGTATGAAGTCATTCGATGGTGTAATCGTGTAGCCATATTGAGATAGTGAAATCACCGTGCTGCGTGGCTAATAATGTTTAGTGAACCTCTGGTCTCCGCCGTAGCAGCGTGTTCTCACTTGATCTGTCTCAGTGAGCTCTACAAGTATGCTTCAAATAGAGGAAACTGTAGTGCACAAACGTCGCAGCATATGCACAATAAATGACATCAAAATTATCGAACCAGCATTCAAGAGCATAGAATGGCCTGTTAGAATTCCAAAAGTCCGAAATCAGCAATGTTGAACTTAAAAAAGGGAGCGTCTCAAAGTGAAGATAGTTGAGCAAGGTGAGGCAAGTTACCCGCACAATTCACACTTGGAGCTCATTGCCTTCAATAAGTGTAAATGTGTTTCGAATTAGGAAATCAAATATTAAGAGTAAATTTTCAAACCCTTACTGAATAGATAGTCTATTCATCACGCGGTGTTCGCATACAACCCAATTCGATTTTTTTCTCAGACGAGGGCCCCTGGCCGAATGACATGGAACTTTACGGACATCTGTTTCCTTTTATGTTTGTTGTCGTTTTGGTTGACAACTTCTCCACCCTGTGTGGAATCTGTGAATAATTGAAGACCTGAGTGCAAGAATTAAGTGTCGCTCTTTGAGAAAATAAGAGTTCAGTTTTTTTGTAGCCACGTGTGTCCTTTACCTAGATGGACCTAAAGATTCAATGAACTTCCAGATTTATGTAGTGTTGTTTTCCTCGTTTTTTCTAACACATAACTTTTGGTTATTTGCAGTCAGGTCTTCAATCGTGCTACAATATCATAATCACACTGCTTCTTCGACCAGAAGCTGAGGACGATTCCCTTGATTCTCACTGTATGCTTCAGCAGAATTTCAAACTGCGGAGTTATTGTCTGCTGTAGGTCAAATTTCTATCACAAATTGTAGGTCCCACCCCTGGGACATCATGTTGACTAGGATTGTGAACACGAAGGGGAATATAAATTTGCTTGTACTGTTCCTGGAATGGAGGGAGTTCATTCCGAAATTAGATCGACCTATGGACGGTATGTACGGCTACGAATATACCTGGACGCTATTTTAAGATTCATTGCCATCCATTAGTTCGATCCTCTTGCGATGTTCTAATCACAAACATAATAAGATAACCTTACAGTACATTTTCAGAGCTGCACTCGGTTATCAAATGACATCATCTGTCCTATGAACTTCTCTGCGGAATAATTGAATTAGAATAAGAAGTCAGGCCTTGAAGGGCGATCGAACTTGGTTCTCGTGCTAAAGCAAAGGAGACAGTCATATGAGAGATTACGTAAAGCGCCGATATCAGCCAGATGTAATGTTGCATAGTAAAAGACGGATTCATTTCCCTGTTATCATGCCACCGACCAAAATAACTCTGTACGCTTATTAACTTAGATACTTGATTTACATCGACGGTCGGCATGATAGGTGAAATATTTTCATTTAGCTGAAATGTTAAATGAATTATATGCGTTGTTTGTAATGTACTTAAGATAAACTTAAGAATGTCTTAGTGAAATAATAAAACGAAGTGTTAACATTTTCTGTGTTAAAAAGCCTTCTCATAAAATGATGGTATAAAGCTTGTAATAAATATATCTACATTAATCATTTATGTAACTTACATCACAAAATTTCATTTTACTCAAAATCATACATTCTTGGATTGAGATATTTGGCTACGGAGTATTAGTGGATACATCATGGACTCTGCTATCAAGTTTGAGACCCTCGAAAGTCACCGTGTTGCCAACAGGAAGCGCGTCTGCGAGCCAACTGTCAATTTCATTCTAGAAAGTACAATCTCTTGTCAATGACTGAGAGTAACTTAGTGTAATTTACCAAAAGGCCCATCCACAGACATTGGGTGACTTCTATTCACGGTTTGACCTCATAAAAACACTTACCATAATGATGTTCAAAGGTTCCGTTTGCATAAAAATGAAGCATGACTATGGGCCTTAAGATATGATATTTCACGTTGATTTTGCCAAACATCTGTATGTATCTTTTCGTAGCAACTAAATCTGTGCTTTCTGGTATTCTTTGATATGATGGCAAAACTGCTATTTATGCGGGAATTATTTTAAACAAAACAATTGTTCAAAATATGGTAGTTTCAAGACAGAATCATTTTGAAACATGTACTGACAGTAGCTTCTGATATGCCTTCACTTAATCCAGCACAGACATTTCATACCACATTTGTTTCAACTCACTTCTCTGTTCTGTAAGGGACATTGAACCTAACGGTGTCATATGGAAGGGTTAGTCACTTGAAGGAAGGCGTAATATGACCACTGCAGTTATCCATACCACTGTGATATGACCCGCTGATGGGTCCGAAACAAGGTTCATTAATGAGGAAGGTAAATATTTTACTTTGATTTTATTATTTTCATGGTAACTCCTTTAAGCACCATTCTAACAAACGTAGATTATCAACAATATAGCGATGTTAAAAGTCAAGAACTGGGAAAGCAATAGCAATGGTTGGACAGAGGCACAACCCTAGCATTCACGTAGTGTAAAAAGGTAAACCATCCTCAACCGTGTAGCCAATCAGTTGGGCGAACATTTTCATGGTATATTGTAGGTGTATTCGTATACATCATTTGTTAGATAGAAACTGCAAATCATCACATCAATGAAAATAAATATCCGAAAGAAGGAAATGACATATTCTTCGATGTCTAGTAAACAATCTCAACAACCGACAGCTCAAGGATGTACAGTTTTTCTTCTGAAGAAAATAGTACGAATCTGAAGTCGCTTAATCCGTTACGTAGACTAAATTTGTAAAATGAAGACTCTCCCTTGATAGCCACAATAGCGCTGGGTTCAGAGGTCCCATATTTGTTCCAAATTTGGCATATATCACGTATACGGAATCTCGCTGATCGAAAGTGTGTCTTATTTCAACCAATAGGCCACGCAAGAGTTTGTAAAGACTTGAGTTGATGCATTAGGGATTAATTTAGAAATTGAGACGTGTACTCTGTAGCTTTTGTACAAGAAACGAGTGAGGTATGAGATCTCTTAGAGAACACCACGAAAATTAAAATGTGACTTTACGTGGAAAGTTTTTGACTAAAAATTAATGAAACATGGCGGACATTAAAAATGTCCAAATGTATGACTTATCATCATCATCATAATCATCATCAAATCATGTATTATTCCAAGTGATCTGTCCCGATCTCGATCCATCTCTTAGCTTGGTTTCAAAAACAGCGACTTCTCCAGGTATGGTCGCGTAAGGTCTGCTTTGAACTTCACTGCTTGTAGTTCTTTTGTCTTTTCCGACGAATTTAACATTTGTTCTGCCTCCAGTACTTCCTGTGATCTATCACGTGTATCCTTGTCTATATCTCATGATTCTCATCTCAGCAACCGTTATTTGGGATTAATCTCTCTTCCTGTTGGTCCTTGCTTCACTTCCTTGTGTTCTATAAATGTGTAGCCATTGTTCCTCTACACTATAAACGATTTCATGACTGAATTGATAGTATTATTATTATTACAACTTCCACCATGCGGAGGCTGCCACGAGGACAAAGTATGTCGACAACTCAGTATTTTGTCTTCTAAGTTACTGTTGACTTTGCTAGTGCGCCAGGTAGAAGATTCACCAAAAGGCTCAACGGTTCTTCAGATGTTGTATAGATGATTGCGGAGTATGGTCACTGAACCTCGTATTGCGGTGATAGCGATGTTGTGAAGTCGTGTCCTGCTGAGACCGAGATAATCCCATAGCTGTACAAGAAATTTAGGGATTGTGCCTCGAGCTCCGATCATGAGTCCATGGACGGAAATATTGTCAAGGTGATATTTATCTTTATAGTAGTTTACAGTTGGCTGGTAAATTGACTTCTTTTCGGCGTCCACTTCTTCGGCCTGGCCAACGTGCGACTCGAAGCGTATTGTGGGATGTAAGATTAGTCCTTGCTTGCTAGCTGGTTGAAAGGCTAGCATGTCAATACGTCTGTTACTCCCGTCGGTAGCTAGGCCAGAGACCTCTTCGTGCACCGTGAAACCGTGATCCCTCAGCGAGGTCGCAATCATGTGTCATATTGTATGATGGCGGGAATTTCTCAATACCTTCCCGTGAGGGCAAGCTCATCATTTTATTAATTATGCAACGCTGTTATCGATATCGGTATTCGTGCCAAATGATAAGGAGTGTATGACTAATAAGAACGTAGCATGCTGCACAAGACGGCTACAGTACTGGACTAAAATCAAACTATAAAGCCCGATCAGGAGTGCCAGCTTGTTTAGAATTTTTAATTGCACTTCATGAAGGACGTTTTAATAAATAATTCTAGATTGTGTACGGCCTACAGTATCATTTTCTATGTGTGATTGTGGAAGAAGTATTCAAACCTTTTCTCCTCTAGGATAATGGGTTCATATATAATCATTATAAAATATCAAAGCCATTTCTTATTAACAGTGCTGATGTAGTTATTTTATTATTATTTTTAATTACATACATTCGTATCAGCACACACTTTATTAAAACACAATCGGTTTCCGGACAGTAAGGTCCATTATCAAACTTAAAACTGAACGTTTGTCAGTACTCGACTAACAGCCTCAGCACGAGGAAAATCCAGCCCTTCCTATGTTGATGTCAACAGGGCTACATTTTAAACTCATGTTAACCAAATTTGACGACACAATCATGTGGAACTAATTTTAAATTTTAACACTGATGATGGATCCTTGTGTCCCAAAACCGGTTATGTTTTAATAAAGTGTATGCTGATACGACTGTATATAAATAATAATAATAATAATAATAATAATAATAATAATAATAATAATAATAAAAAATAATGGGTTCAGTACATCTATCAATAAAACAAGAAATTGAAAAGAGATACTCTTGAATCATAATGTTGTACCTCCCCACTTAATTGTAGTTACAAGGAAACAGTGTCGCACGATATTTCCCAACTGAAACAACACTGAGAGAGGTCAGTGCTATTCTCGGATGTCCATGCGCACTGACCCCGGCATCCCTTGCTCGGAAACATACGCTTGTTGTGACGTTGGTACTGCGTCGTTGCTACGTAGTGTGCAATGGAACTCATTAGGACGCTCAAGTGGCCTGCCGTGTGTGAGACTCTGCCTGTTCTTGACAAGACCTTGACGAAACCGCTGCACAATCCAGATTGAACGCCACGTCATTCTGTCTACCAGGGTGTTATTGCTTCATGGTAATGTAAGACCTCACTGAGCATCTCGCATTAAGCCGTTTGCTGGCTGCTATTCAATCACCCCTAAACCCTGACCTTGAGCCTAGTGACGATATGTTCCTTCGTTAGGAAATGTTCCTCGCCCGCAACCATTTCCACACCGATAAGGAAGCGAAAACAACGGCTGGGACATGGCAAGCGATTACAGAAACTAATCTCACGATACGAAAAATGTTTGAATAAAAATAAAGACTATGGTGAAATGTAGTTGAATATATTGAAAATCGGACCAAATATAAATTTTCAAAAAATATTCAGTAGCTTCTATTTTCTTTCAAACAGATCCTTAGCCCTTGTACCGTTCTGATCAGACATCTACTGACATAACTGATCATGGATCCAGCTTCCAGGACTAGGTAAGGCAGTGAGTTTATTATTACAGGCACCATGTTTGTGTTTTAGGATCTTAAATAATTAATAACAAATAACCAACAATTACGTGTGTTTTATAGAAAAAGTCAGTCGCTTACACAGAATGGAAACTTAGTACTCGTCGCTATATTAACGAAAATCATTAGCGTATTTAGACCTGTGTAAACACGTGTATTCGTTGACGTCCACAGGCTAATTGTACCCATTGCCCAACTCATTCAAAAATATCGGCAGTTAACGCAATTAAACTAGAACTGTTTTTAATAGGAATGAATGGAAACTTTGGGAAGCAGTAAAACCGGGTACAAGTTAAAACAATCCACTGAAGTCAGCTCATACTAGCAATGAAATGAAATGTCGTATGGCTTTTAGTGCCGGGATATCCCAGGACGGGTTCGGCTCGCCAGGTGCAGGTCTTTCTATCTGACTCCCGTAGGCGACCTGCGCGTCATGATGAGGATGAAATGATGATGAAGACAACACATACACCCAGCCCCCGTGCCGTAGGAATTAGCCAATTAAGGTTAAAATCCCCGACCCTGCCGGAAATCGAACCCGGGACCCTCTGAACCGAAGGCCAGTACGCTGACCGTTCAGCCAACGAGTCGGACATACTAGCAATGAAACAGTGGTACGTTTGATTGTTATATCTACATATTACCTTCATCCAACGATCCATGACCTATAAATTCGATATCTATGTAAATAATTTTAAATCCACATGCATAAAGCATTTTAGCGGACTGAAGTTAGTCAAATCAATTGTTGATTTCAGAGGTCAAGAATAACGACTACTGACCACACGACACCTCATAATCTTCAGGTCTTCGGGGTGAGCAGGGCTGTTGCACAGTGGGGTTTGGTTTGGTTTTGTACCTCCTACAGCTAATATCTCTTTGTCGATTGTTCTTGAAGGTGTATTTGTTGGAGGTATGGTATCTGAACTATAGAACAGAGATTATCTGGAACTAAAAATGTTTCATATAATTGAAGGTATGAATGACTTACCAGACAGTTGTTTTAATATTGCGTGCGCATTTGTTATTCTAGTGAAGCCCATGTAAGGAAGATCCTCCGTCGAGGGTGGGCGCTGTCGGTATGTGCAGAAAACTACGTGTTATTGTGGTGGAGGATAGTGTATTCACCGAGCTCGATAGCTGCAGTCGCTTAATTGCGGCCAGTATCCAGTATTCGGGAGATAGTAGGTTCGAACCCCACTATCGGCAGACCTGAAAATGGTTTTCCGTGGTTTCCCATTTTCACACCAGGCAAATGCTGGGGCTCTATCTTAATTAAGGCCACGGCCGCTTCCTTCCCACTCCTAGCCATTTCCTGTCCCATCGTCGCCATAAGACCTATCTGCGTCGGTGCGACGTAAAGCAACTAGCAAAAAAAAAAATACTGTGCGCAGGAAAAATGTTACAACACAAAAAATCACTCCCCATGTCAAGGAACTTAATGGTTTAAAATTAATATCACTCAGCTCAGCCGGGAATCAAACCCGGCGCTCCGAGGACTGAAGTTCAAAACGCTGACCACTCAGCTATGGAGATGATCATAGCGGAGAGGAAAGTTCATCAGGCAGAGCCCGGATCTTTTGCAAACTTACTGTAGCAGGAAACAACTATAGACTACGCTGCACAACGGTTATGCTATGTGGTTTGCATAAACATTTGGGGTTCGGCCCATCAGGGCTCTTAGAATTTGTTACTCTTGCTACATAACCGAAGAACGCGCTAATAGATACTTCCAAATAACCATATTAGTTCGCATTACTGCATAAAAATCCCGAGTCTAATCATCGCTGTATGATTCATTGTCGAACATACGAAATAATTTAAACTTTTCTTACACGTCATTTTGAGTGTAATAATCACCAGAAAAATGCACTAGTTTGATAAATTTTCAATGATTCATCAAACTCGCCACTGTTTTCACTTTGTCCATTGTCGCTAGTAATACTATTCAAGCTCCAGGACGCCTACTCAGGAGCCCTGGCTTCTATAGTGGCTCGCCTAAAGGTTGCTAATCCTAGACTAATGGCCGGGATGCAGTTCATTCAGCCTCATTAGGTCTGATATAAGACGCAATGAAACCAGTCTGCAAAAGCAAACATATGGCTGAGTATCTGCGAGCCATCTGACAGGTCAGACCAAGACTGTTAGTGAGCTGTATGCGCCTCAGAGAATATTTTATATTCCCCATGTATGTGCACCCAGTTGCTGCACTTGTGGAGATCTCATCATCATCATCATCATCATCATCATCTGTTTACCCTCCAGGGTCGGCTTTTCCCTCGGACTCAGCGAGGGATCCCACCTCTACCGCCTCAAGGGCAGTGTCCTGGAGCTTCAGACTCTTGGTCGGGGGATACAACTGGGGAGTATGACCAGTACCTCGCCCAGGCGGCCTCACCTGCTATGCTGAACAGGGGCCTTGTGGAGGTATGGGAAGATTGGAAGGGATAGGCAAGGAAGAGGGAAGGAAGCGGCCGTGGCCTTAAGTTAGGTACCATCCCGGCATTCGCCTGGAGGAGAAGTGGGAAACCACGGAAAACCACTTCCAGGATGGCTGAGGTGGGAATCGAACCCACCTCTACTCAGTTGACCTCCCGAGGCTGAGTGGACCCCGTTCCAGCCCTCGTACCACTTTTCAAATTTCGTGCAGAGCCGGGAATCGAACCCGGACCTCTGGGGGTGGCAGCTAATCACACTAACCACTACACCACAGAGGCGGACGTGGAGACCTCATGGTGGCATTTTGGCACATTCAATCTAGTTCCTCCTGTATTCACTCCACATCGGGACGAGGGATTCCTTGAATAAGCGGAACAATTTTCTAAATGTTATCCAAAAATAACCAGAGTAAAACTAAATATTATTGTCTGAAATTTTTATGTTGAAATTTACATGTGAGTTGGTTGATTAGACACTGATTTCCTGTGCACAAGGTAATGAATCCGAAATACCTTAAATATTAAAGCCACGTTTTAAAAAACAGCTGATGTTTATAATATAATTTCAAAAATCAAAATTATATTCGCACATAATCTCAGTCGGATCACATATAAAATTGCAAAAATGTCAGAGATTAGAAACTCAGTAAGAAATACCTCTTTACATCAAAATATGGCTCATATTTTAACAATCATATTGCCAAATATATTTGAAATGAAGTCACATTAAAATGATTGTCAATTAAATAAATCATAATTACACAAACATAGCCCAATTAATTGTTTTAGAATCAAAGTGAGAAGTCTTCACAACAATCTACATATTTCCAAAATATTCTTATGGCAACGTCTCGATCAACGATACTTCGGACATCAGATGTGGAATGTGGCTGAGGTATACTGAGTAGGAGAGTCGTGACGTCAGCCTTGAACCTACAGTAACATCTCTTTCTTTCTGGTCGAAAATAATTGAATGAAAAATACCAAGTTGACGCAAGTAATAATGATGATTAAGCAAAGATTAGTGATTAACTACAGTATGAGAGAGTATGAGGACATGCTAAGTAGTTCAAATCCACCAACTGGTTCCTCAAATTGGCACTATCCTTTGCGTGATGTTCTCACACATATATGGACTTAAACAAACTCAGTGGCGTGTGTGATTTAATGCCAGATTTGTGTTAGAAAATTATTAAGTTTTGTTAATACTGCCGACTGTATAAAAATATTTCCTTTTATCTCTAACTACATATTTATTCTCTAAGACTTCCTTAAAGGTCTGGAACTATTTCAAATTTATCCTGCATAAACATATTAAAACTCATAAACTGTAACAACTCGGCCACTCGGGTACAGAAATACTCCAAGTTAATAACAGCTTCGTCCACAGTCCAAAGGACGTCCATTAAGTTGAAGAGAAACGAGGAGGTCAGACACTTTGAATAATGAATGGTTTGGCGAAAGAAACGAACCAACCAGGATAAGAGACTTCCTGGTCATCTAGAAACGTAGTGCTGATGGTATAGAATTCGTCAGAAACAAATCACATCATTTTCACAACCATCATCTTTGAGAGTAGTTGGCTTATTCACTTAGTCAAAATTTGAAGGGCTCTTGAACAACAGAACCACTCACTATTTTTGTATAGCTAATATGCTAATCAAATCAATCAGCCAATGACATCTCTCCACACTCGGGAATTAGCCATTTTCTGTTTGCTTCAAGAAGTTGTCACCAGGGTAAAGCACTGACTGGTCTCAACACGCTTGGCGCACAGATTGGTTTCATTACACGGAAATCGTTTTCTCCCATTTCATCTTCAACTGGTACTGATAACAATGTCACTGTCCGACTCGTTGGCTGAATGGTCAGCGTACTGGCCTTCGGTTCAGAGGGTCCTGAGTTAGATTTCCGGTCGGGTCGGGGATCTTAACCTTTATTCCTTAATTCCAATGGATCGGGGGCTGGGTGTTTGTGCTGTCCCCAACATCCCTGCAACTCACACACCACAGATAACACTATCTTCCGCCACAATATCACGCAGTTACCTACACAAGGCAGACGCCGCCCACCCTCATAGGAGGGTCTGCCTTACAAGGGCTGCACTCGGCTAGAAATAGCCACATGCAATTATATTACCAATGTCACAGTTGCTTTTTCTGCAGGTCTAATATCAATAAGTTATCAATCACTATTATACGCAAATACAAGTACTTTTCGTCTAAGAAAACCATTTTCCTACCATTTACTACCTAACTAATATCTCTCGCTGTAGCCGATAAACAGTCTGCACATAATTCATCAAAAATGTCGGTAACTTTTCGCAAATACCTGTACCATCTTGACAACAGCTATAATGATCAGAATAAATCTGTATTTCCTAGTTTATTATTCGCACAGATCCACAGAGACAAAGAAGAATGTGTGTCAGCAATCACCTTCAACGTCATATTGCATGATTTAGTCGTTAAAAATTCCTAACTCAATCAACACAAAATAGCAGCATAATGCAAACTAGTCCAAGTACCGTCGACTGAGAATCTACGGGAGTTTGGGGCACGTCACCGGTGAGCTCAGCAGGAGACTGTTGGCTCCTCCATATCTCCGTTAGTGTAACAGAACTGAAGTTTTAGTCATGCTTTACGCTACTTTCGGAGACTTTCTAAATTCTGCTCCACCAAAAATTCGAATGTTTCCTCTTTAAGTGACACTTTATTTGAAACTCAAATTTCCAGTTTCCAGTAACACACTCTGACAACTATATTACTCGAAGACATGTTACTATTTTAACAGTTGAGAAAACATTTTATAAATCATATGTTGTCATACACCCAATTCGATAGGCGTGGCTGCTATCATTATAATTTTACAATAACCTACCCCAAAAAACCCCATGTCTGAATGTGTCTGTATTTTATACATTCTTTATAGCATACAAATGGTTACATTTGCGAACATGGTATGAAATAACTGAACAGACAGGCAAAATCTGATGATGTGTAGAATGGAAGAAAATTAAAAATGTTAGGTGTGTGGCAGCCACCGCAATGAAAGCTTTAATAAAGATGTTTGTGACTATCGTAGGTACGATGCATTACCGGTACGATTCCTTTCTGAAATGGCCCAGGTCTGATTTTATCGATAGAACCCGATGTCAAAATTATGAATGATTTTTGACTCTGATTACAAGCAATGTTATGTCACGCTTTCTCTTACTCTTTAAAATAATGTAACTTGGCATTATTATTTTATGCTGATTTATAAATATTGTTGCTCCTCTTATGATGTGCTTTCTATTATCTGCTACTGTTATAATGGGAGGCCGAGGAGTCGAACGTTTGGCCTAAACAGGGATTCGTTGACATAACAGTTTATCTATTGACACGAGACTAACACATTTTAATATTCCTGACTGTCAACCGCATGGCATATAAAAGAGGTCGGCAATGAATAGCTGAACAATGAAATCTAGTCAGCGACATTGAAAGAAGATAAGTAAAAAGAGAGACACATATTTTCAGAAAAATCTCTTCAGACTAATAGTTGTGTTCAAAACAGACGAACGGGACGAAATGTACTGTATTATGATAACAAAAGTCTGTATTTAGGCAATGACTGACTGAATCAATGAATCAATCAATCTATGATTTGCCAACACACTGCCTTGTCATAGAAGGCTAGTGTTTCACAACTTTGCTATACAGCCAATCAGAGTTTAGGGCAGCTTGAATCTCAGCCTCGTATACTTAACGCATGTGAACACTTCTCTGATAACTTGTGTTCGATATGGTGCCTGTACTAGTGCCTGGAGATATGACTTATTTATTTATTTATTTATTTATTTATTTATTTATTTATTTATTTATTTATTATACATTTATTTTGGAATATAGTGGTTTTACCGCTCAATTATTACGCTGTGGTGCCGGAAATGTCCTCCGGAAGAAGTTCCATTACATGTCGATAAATCTACCAACAAGAGGCCGGCGTATTTGACGGTCTTCAAATACCACTGACCTGAGTAGGGATCGAACTGGCCTCTTTGGACTCACGAAGCTAGTGCTCTATTGTTGGAGTCACTCAGCCTGACCGTAGATATAGTATTTTCCAGATCGTTAGCAATGTACTTTACTAATAATTACACACTATTCGTAGTAACAAGGCAATTGTCTATTAAAAGTAGAGTGGGATACGTTCAGTCGTCAAATCTTAAATTTGAGACAGGGCTGTACATTGAATCTGGAAATTCCTCAACATCATCTGGTGATCTACTTCTTGGTAGATAATAAAATGTACTGCAGCCAAAATTCCCCTCAAGTCACTACCTATCACAATTTCATCAACATCGTAATGAAGTGATATATAATAACATTTGGAAACATTCACCAGTCGCATATCTCTACACAGATCATTCAGAACTAAATTCCAAGTTGTACAAGTAAGTGCAGTATTTCGGAAAATAGAAGCAATGTCACATTCCGGATAATATAATTTAAAAGATGCGTCTCTGACCTTGTTGTTTCACTATCGCATCAAGTTGTTAGCTCTTGGTAAAGAGTTACACATCGTGTAATTTCGAAAATTTGCTGCTTTAAATGGAATTATATTCAAGGGCAAATTTCCTCTTTATTCCTTCATTATCTCTAGAATAAATACTCGAATATGACTTTACTCAGAAATGTGCAACTTGCGTTTCAAATTTTGCATTGAATTTACCAATCTTGTCTTACTCAGCCTCCCTTGCCGTTGTTCAGTTACGCATAAAACCTTGGCCCCTTGTCCTGGTTGCAATAGCCTAATCCGCACAGCAACTCCCTTCCCCCTATTTTCATGGTACCGGCGACTCCTGACTGCATAGTCATTTTGCGCATAATCCTGGCGTAAATCAAAAATATTATCACGATTCCTTCCATATTTCGAAAACAGTTGATTACAATGTATCGATACATTATCGAAAGTTAACAATATTTTCAGTAAAGAATGAAACCTAGCCTCTTACACTGAAATCCAGTGCAAGTAGCAGTGAACCACGAAAAGAAGATAAAAAAATGACTAACAGATAAGGGTGGAAACTTTTTCGCGAAGTAAATGAACGAGAATGAAAATATTCAATAATATTTTACTGAAGATACTTTTGTCAGGTTGTGAACTTATTACAATAAACTCTCTTCGTAATGAATAATGCTTCCATGGCAATTAAAATGCGTTAAATTAATTGAGGATGAGGCCATACATCCAAAAACTGACTGTCACGCACTGTGGTGTTTGTGAAGTGAATTCGTCAACTACTCGAAATCTACCCACAAATTAATGTGTACTTCACGCTATTAAAGACAAACATCAGAAATAAGAATGCAAAGTTACAATATTGCACATTCGCGGTCCAGTGTCGGGTTTGAGAGCTGACCTACTGAAGGAAAGAGCACATGTCAATAGAAACTGCCATAAACCAAGGTGTACATTCGTGTCGTCTCTGATTTCGTTACGAAAACATGCGGCGTTGAAGTGCTATGAGTAAGGTGTGAGACCTACCTGAAGACGAGCAGCGCACGACCGGCGGGGATGCCACTCGCTACAACACTGACAGGCTGGCTGTTGCTCGGCGCTACGGCGGCCCGTTGCATAGCAACGCTACCACGCCCATCACACGTGAGACTCGAGTGGGCTAGCAGTTGAGTATAGAGAGCTCTCCGTGCCCTGCTCGATAACCACGGCCCCCTAAAGACAAGGCTTCACGCCTCTGACACTGACAAGTCTTCACTACCAACATATCCTGTGTTATACCCCCATCTCCAACAATCAGACGGAATAGCTTCGGGTAATTGCGAAAACTGCCTAACACCACTTTATAGCCATCGACTTTCAATTATGAACGCTCATTTTCATGAAGACTTATTTGACATGTAAGGCCAAGTAAGGCGTGATTGAGTGAATTATGAGACATGTACCTCTGGACTAGGTCACAATTTTTCAATTTTTACTACTAAAAAAGCAAAGCAAAGTCAGCTCCGTACAGGCCATGAATGCCCTTGAAGGAGTGGAAGGTAAAGGCTTCCACCATTGCTAACCTCGGCACGTGATGGGGTAAGTGGTTAGCTGTACGCGCGGCCGCCTTTGCCCCCAGTTATTAACCTGGTACTCATTTTTGGTGTAGGCTGAGTGAATCTCAGGGCCATGTGCACCTCCGGAAGTGGAAATCTCGTTTCTTAAAGTTTACGACTTTCTGACGGGGATTCGAACCCACGTCCTTCCGCGCGAACCGAGCACGCCTTTACCGCCTCGGCCAGGCAGCCCCTACTACTACTACTACTACTACTACTACTACTACTACTACTACTACTATTGAAACATGAAAACCTACAACCTGTTTTCCAGTCATTGACCGGGTCAGGGATGTAATGAATGAATCATATATAGGCTATTAGTACGAGGGGTCGCCACTCCCAAAATGATTTATTATTGAGTGAGAAATAAGAATGGAGTGTGTTGCTGGAATGAAAGATGACAGGGAAAACCGCAGTACCCGGAGAAAAACCTGACCCGCCTCCGCTTTGTCCAGCACAAATCTCGTATGGAGTGACCGGGATTTCAACCACGGTATCGAGCGGTGAGAGGCCGACGTGCTGCCGTCTGAGCCTCGGAGGCTCACTACTACGGCTACTATAATAATAATAATAATAATAATAATAATAATAATAATAATAATAATAATAATAATAATAATAATAATAATAATAATAATATATTAAGGTACAGGTCTCAGCCGATGGACATGAAGTTTTCCAAAGAGATCTCACTTTTGTTCGAATTCTTTGCGTATCTGTGGTTGCAGAGATTTAAACGTTTGTTCAGAGAAGAATAGTTTTGATTATTTCATGAAAAACGTATTCACCTGTTGACATTCACTGTACCTTTCATGTTCATTATCATCTTATTCCTTTATTCTCACTCATCGAGTTACTCACCACCTTCTCACGCACCGAGCTCGATAGCTGCAGTCGCTTAAGTGCGGCCAGTATCCACTAATCGGGAGATACTGGGTTCGAGCCCCACTGTCGGCAGCCCTGAAGATGGTTTTCCGTGGTTTCCCATTTTCATACCAGGCAAATGCCGGGGCTGTACGTTTATTAAGGCCACGACCGCTTCCTTTCAATTCCTAGGCCTTTCCAATCCCATCGTCGCCGTAAGACATATCTGTCAGTGCGACGTAAAGCAAATAGCAAAAAATATATAAATATATATAGCCTTCTCACGCAGTTGGCGCATATTTAATTCTATTTACTTAAGAATGTGTTTAATATCTCTTCATCTGCTATATGCGTTAAGAGAAATTGAGGAACGTACAAGCAAAACCGCGCATGTTCCTGGACTCAGACTTTCAACAACAGCATTAGACAGGAGCAACCTTCTGTCATTATATTTTGTTCCATTCTCTTACTTCCTTCTTCTGCTCTTCGGTATAGGACCTTTCTTTTTTCACTACAGTTTTCACAGTTTTCTGAAAAGAGCGGAACTTCTTGATCAGTTCTCTAAATTGATTGCTTAGTACCTATTCTCGGCAGCCCTGAAGATGAATTTCCGAGGATTTTCATTTTCACAACCAGGCAAATGCTGGGGCTGTACCTTAACTAAGGAAACGGCCGCTTCTTTAGCACTCCTAGCCCTTTCCTATCGCATGGTTGCCATCTGTGTCGGTGCGACGTGAAGCAAATTGTAAACACCATATCATCTTTCATAACCCCGATCTTCGTCAAATACAACCTCACACCTGTCTTCCTCTTGCTGAAGAATTCACAATCTCTTCGTTAGCCTGTTACTGCCCATCCTCAACAAGTGTTCGCGGAACACTACCTTTCTCTTCCTCTTCAATTTAACCTTTCCTTTATTTTAATTTAATTTTTTTTGGTACAGATAAAAATGAATAATAATCAACTAATTGCATATATGAAACGGGCATGTTTGATTTTGTCCAAACCAAATGTAACTTGTTTGTAAATCCCAGACTGTTCAGTACAAGAAGATCGAGCAGCCAGGAAGCCACGTGACAAATAACACGGCTGTGATTTTTTTATACCCTCGACATTCGAAGGGTCTGTTCCGTTTTGGTCGTATTTCAGTTGAGATACAGATACGAACGACATTATTGCAGCAAAATAAATCTTTAACATTTGTGGGGTTGGGCTTGGACAAGTCTGTTTTTGTCCAGACACTCTTCAATTTTCATCTGGATAAAGTTATTTAATATTCCTCTAAGTATTCTCACATTAAAGCCATCTACAATGAAAACTGGCTGCACTTAAATTGAGAGCAATGAATGCGATCCTGCCAGACAGCTACGCTACATTGTCAATTTCTTGCTCTGTTACGAATTAAATGTACGAAACAAAACGAGATTTACTCAGTTTCAGGTGAGACATTCTTGGAAATCCTGTAAATATCATTCTTTAGCTTTACTTCACATGGATGTCAGTAACACAGCGGACACAATCGCTTTCCAGAACCAACAACAGTAAATCCTGAAAAGGCAGTAGAATACGCATGCATCAACCAACATCTTTAGACCAGTCCTACTCGCAACAAGTGTGAGCTGTTCATTACTTATTTGAGATGACAACTACAGTCATGATTGTTACTACATATTTCTTACTTCGTTCAGAACTTTTCCGATATTATCTTATTATCCGATATTATCTTATTACTAGTTATGGGAAGTCCTCTGTATTCCATTCTTTAAGGGTAACCATCCTTAGGTGCGGAGTTGGTTAACCTTTCCATTGCGGATCATTATACCGGCTTTGGTCAGTAGTACTTAGGGTGGGGGGAAGGATGTTAAATGTAACAATTTCTTGTTTTTAGCTTTGGCCCTTAAATGAACACCTACTGGGTAGCATTCCGATAACCTGTCGTTTTCTTACACCATTAGCTGGAATTTAAATATATAGCAACTAATTTCCATGACAGTATTTAGATTGTTTGGTTCATTTCTTCTTTATAGATGACACGATTTATGCCACTAAATTGGTTTCTCCTTCTGTCATGTGATAACTGCTGTTAACACTATTTTCTAAATTACTAACTGATTTTCTTTTGATAACGAGTGTTATAAACTTATTTAGCCAGAAGTTCAGGTGTCAGTCGCTGGGATGAATCTATTTTACTCCCGTAAATAGTCCACATATGTCGGGAAGATAATAATAATAATAATAATAATAATAATAATCGTATACGCCTCTGTGGTGTAGTGGTTCGAGTGATTAGCTGCCACCCCCGGAGGTCCGGGTTCGATTCCCGGCTCTGCCACGAAATTTGAAAAGTGGTACGAGGGCTGGAACGGGGTCCACTCAGCCTCGGGAGGTCAACTGAGTAGCCATCCTCGAAGTGGTTTTCCGTGGTTTCCCACTTCACCTCCAGGCAAATGCCGGGATGGTACCTATCTTAAGGCCACGACCGCTTCCTTCCCTCATCCTTGCCTATCCCTTCCAATCTTACCATCCCCCTACTAGGCCCCTGTTCACTATAGCAGGTGAGGCCGCCTGGGCGAGGTACTGGTCATACTCCCCAGTTGTCTCCCCCGACCAAGAGTCTGAAGCTCCAGGACACTGCCTTTGAGGCGGTAGAGGTGGGATCCCTCGCTCAGTCCGAGGGAAAAGCCGAACCTGGAGGGTAAACAGATGATGATGATGATGATGATAATCGTATAGCCTCAGCTACCGTGTGCAGACATTTCAATTTGACGCCATCTGGCTGTCTGCTCGTCAATTTCGATGTTCCGTTTTACTCTAGGCTCACTAGATGGCAGACCGAGTAAATCGAAACTCTTTTGGCCGTCTATGGCTGAGATTTAATGAATTTTGTCGGGTAAACACCAAATGTGTCACCATAGATCTTTTAGATGCCGACATCGTACGACATGGAGTGCCGAAAGGACTTTTATCCGCCCTTCAAAAATCGGACTACCTCTGCCGGGTTTGAACCCGCTATCTTGGGATCCGGAGGCCGACACTCTACCACTGTTCTGGGGATACCGCAGAGCATAGAGGTGTAAGAAGGTGCGGGCAAGAATGGGTAGATAGGTAAAATATCAAATCCTAATTTAAAACTCTAAGATATGAACTTTAATTTCTTCCCTTGTATTTCGTTTCCTTTCATATTTTAAACTTTGTTAAAGAACAACAAATTGGATGGATAATGGTTAGCTCTTGACCTTGAGTAACAATATTAGAAAAACCTAGAACAATCAGACAACAAGGGTTTAACGGAATGAGCTTGATGCTCCCAAGTTATAAATTTTACAAGGCCACGACTGCTCCATTCAAATAATCCGCCAGGAGACTGAGCTCCAAAATTTACTAGGTCTTTGCTCTACACAGCCTGGCACATTCCATTGTCTCACCCACTCAACAGTCTAAGTTACACTTAAATTGGAAGTTAAAATTTAACAGGGGCGATAAATGCCCGTTCTACCCGGCCTTAATGGGAAAAGAAAAGATTAAAGTTATTCGCCTAAAAACAAAATGTTAGGAGGCCAACACTTGCTCTCCTATGAAAATTTACTAGAAAATTCTTAAAACCCCATGTGGGCATATGACCTGAAGTTACAGAGGCTAAGCCTATACTACGGAGGTGACAAGATTGAGAGAACATTTCAAATTGCAAAAGGAAGAGATAAATTTTAAAATTTACGAAATCATGGTCAAACCAATACCAAGTTGGAGGGGATAAAAGAGGGTTCAAACTCTGTATTCCCTAAATTTGACTAAGGTCTTAAGACTTGGTTGAAAATAGAAAGATTTAATTTTACATTAAGAAAGGACTTTGAAACCTTCCCCTCACGTTAGCTTCCTGAGACTATTACATGATTTGGCTTTCCGGACATGGACAAGGCAAGCCCCCTGCCTCCTCTACGAACACACTGTAAACCTCTTGACTGGAGCGATCGAAAGACAACATGGCCCAAAAGGCCCCAGCTTTTATAGCAAAGATGAAGATAGCAGTGCTAGTAACCTGAGAACACTAAAAGTAATTTATAACATTTCAGTTCCGAAAACCTAAAAAAACAAAAGTTTCTTTGAAAATTGATTTTTCATCTTCCCACCAGACGGGGCACATAAATGAACAGTAGAGACACCTGACGATAAAAATTCAAAATTCTTCTACAATACAGTTTGAAGTACACGATACAGATGGCGCTCACTTGATACGAACGGTGCTGGTGTGCCTCCGGTAAAATAGTAATAGTAATAATAATAATAATAATAATAATAATAATAATAATAATAATAATAATAATAATAATAATAATAATAATAATAATAATAATGTGGTGCTACGCCTCAATAAATAAAATGTGTTTAATTAATTCTATTTTATGCAATTTTTATTAACATGTTTCTTTATTATTTTTGGTTGTTCTTTTATTTTTAGTTCTATTAATATATTTGCTTGTAATTTTACTTACAAAACAAAGAAATAATTACTGTAAATATGTTCTATTTTCAGATTCCTGTGTCTATTAATTTGATCAAACTATTTCTATTTGCTTACATAAATGGCAATTTATTTGCATGATGCATGACGTTCATTGCGACGTGAGTGGATACAGCGCATTCTGGTGCTGAAGTGAACAGCGCGTTGCCTAGTTACATCTTGAACACGGCATGTTCGACTGGAATACTCCTAGCAAGGAAGGTACTTCATAAATTATGGCAGCGTGTTCCCTTTCCCGTATCAACAGCATTTCCTACCTGACATAGTAAGTGGCTGTCGCCTAGCGACAATATGTCCTACTCGTTGGCTGAATAGTCAGCGTACTAGCCTTCGGTTCAGAGGGTCCCGGGTTCGATTCCCGGCCGGGTCACGGAGTTTAACCTTAACTGGTTAATTCCAATGGCTCGGTGGCTGGTGTGTGTGGCGTATTCAACATTAGAAATCATCCTAGGTAGGGCCCTCATCTTCACAGACATGCAGGCCACCTAATAGGCCGTCTACTAAAGACCTGCACCAGGTCTCTCCGGAGGCCATACGCCATTATAATTATTATAGCGACAATATATCCATCAAGATTGATCCAAATCTTGGTGCGGCTTTGTGATTAAATGAATTACATGAAATAAATATATTCCCGTTGACTTTTCAAGAAATGTAAGTTTCTTGATGTACTCTTGAGACGATTTGAAAGATTTTGGCACAAGCCTCACTTTTTAACTCCGTCTTGTGAAGCATACGCGTTTGCATGTTATATATATATAGACTGATGATAATTCTGGGTGGCTATTGGTGGCCTGATGTAGACCTTGCATAGGAAGCTGCGCAATGAAATAAATACTCAGTTCCTCAGCGAAGAGAAATAACCGTTCACGATAAACTCCCTAGAATCGATCCCAGGGTTTCGAAGAAAGAAAGTCAAGGCGCTTATTTCTAGGGCTTTATCTATACGTGAAGATAATGAATTTCTTGAATATTTTTATTTATGCGTCGGTGTTTACGCCAAACGGGGCTACTTATAATACAGAATCGTTCAAGGAATTAAGTAAGTTAAATGAAATGGTGGACGGTGAGGAAGAGCTGTAAGCAGATTCCTGGATATGTCTACATCACGGTGAGCACAGCATATTGGCGCCTGTTACCTTTCCTGTTTACAGTCCGTAAGTCAGCTCATAGACTAGGGCGGTTATGTGGAAGGGTATTAATTAGACTTTACCTCTAGGTAGTTAAGTTGTGAAATACACTTACATAGGACGTGTTTGTAAACTCATCACAACTTGTGCGCTGAAGTCCGATGTATCCTATGAGTCAGTGGAAATACAGAACGACATGTTGGAGAACGAACGTAAATAGTTGGTCACATGTCCGCGTTATACTGAAATGTCATTGGTGACTCACCAGGAAGTAAACTCACTTTATGTACTAATATTTTTATCTTCCCAGAAATTGTTCAAAATGCCTGAAGTAAGTATCCGTGTACTCTTCCAGTACAGATGAATAATTAGGCCAAGTATACGTGCTTAGTACGTTGCCACTCTCAAATCAGTCGAACAACTTGCTTGCCAATCCTAAGAAATTTCATTAACTTCATTAACCTCCATTACTAGCCTCTTCCTTCTATACAATATTGGTAGCCATGTTCCACTTGTTTCATCCCCTTCCTAGATGGAAGTGTGCTGGAAACAATAACGCGTTGTGAAGTTAAGGAAGGCATAGATGGTTAATTGGTGGTTGGGCACAAGTACCTGATGAGTTTAAAAATGGTAGTTCTAGTGTTAGATATTTTTGGATTAGATGATATGCTGTACAAAAGCCACTGTTCATTTCTAAAATCAGTACCCGTAAAGTGGTCAATACGAATGAGAAATAAATATGTATAGATATACTGTACAGTATTAGACAAAAGTGTTAGGTACAGAATTTTGCCTGCATAATGCTACAAAGAGTATCGTTGTTGATATAAAAGGAGAAAGTCAAGATGTTCTGAAACCTTGGGAATGAAATTTTAACCATGTTAGAAAGATAAACTGTAAAATGTATTAGAAATCACAGAATGCACAGTCTCAATCGAGTAAGCAGTGAGAACGGATGTGCTCAGTGTGTGCCGAAAGATGGGGATAGCGCTAGAGCTCTATTGAGTGAGGATTGGGAGTTGGCAATGCAGGAGGAAGAAGAAAACGGACTTGAGCAAGAGGATGAAGGGTGAGGAAGTAGGGGTGTTGGCAGGGCTGCTGATGGCGGTGGTGCTATCAGCGCTGCTCATAATAGGTGGAGTGGAGTTAAACCCAGGGCCAGGCCCAATTGGTGCCCTAGGTTGGGAAGAGATAAAGGCGCTAAAAGAAGTGGTGAAGGAGGCGTGTCAGATAGTCCAACTGAACGAGATGATACGTGACCATTCCAAGGAGCTAAAGAACTTACGACAGTGCGTTAAAAGTGAGGTAGACGAGCTGAAGGAGAAGGTGGGGAGAAATGAGGCGGATATGGAGAAAATGCGATTGAAAGTCCAGGTGATGGAAGGGGAGGTGGCGAAACTAAAAAGAGAAATGGTTGATGGGATCCAGATACGAATGAGGAAAAACATGTTTATATACGGAGTTGAAGATAAGGGATGAATCTATTTTACTCCCGTAAATAGTCCACATACGTCGGGAAGATAATAATAATTATAATAAGATTATTATATGGGTACACCTTCCCCGGCTTTTCAAACTGCGCGCCTTCTTTAAGACCATCTAGGTAAACAAACTGGAACATGTGAACTCCCAGAAACTTTTGTCTCTACCATCGATTGATTTTCTCCCTCTCGCTGGCTAAAATCTAATTGTGAAGTTTGTAGACCTGGTTCTGAGGATTGTTTTTTAATGTACCGAAGTTGGCAACACCTCAGCTGGTTCCTCCTCGATTGTAATCAACCTATCAAAAAATATGGAAATATTTTCTCTAGCATATAAAAACCGGGGGTGTATATAGGAATCCAAACTATCACTAAAGTGTTCTGGAATCTTTCCCTATGATACTATAAAAACACGGCGCTTCAGGGACGTATGGTATGAATTATCCCAGTGTTTGGGTAGTGCGACCTGACCTAGAGAGTCAGGGGCGAGGCCGGCGTGAGGAAGATCCTCGAACTAAAGGTAATGGCAGAATTTGCCTGATCGACTCTGCGGATAGCTTGAGGGGAAGGTTCCAACCTCTTTTCATTTAATGTAATTCTATAATCTGGTGGTTTTAAATGTAGAATTTTTGCCAAGTATGACGACTCTGGTTCTACTCCCTACTGGCAAATATGTAGTACAAGGGAATAAGAGTGATGACCCTTTGTCGTTTCCCATTCAACCTTAAAATATCTTGTCTTGACATTAATGTTTCCTCTTTAGTCACCCCGGCATAGCATAGGATTTGCCACTGTAAGCCCATTTTATGGTTTTAACAATTTCTTGAAGGAGTGCAGGTGTCTCGCCTCCTTGCATTTTTCTTGTGGCCGGCTGTGTACATACCTTCTCTTTTACAATTAATGGCAAGTATTATGGGTAATTGCGCCTCGGTGTTTCCTGTATTATTGTTAGGGTATCTGTTTCTTCGAATTTGGTTCCATGTTTGGAACAGTGATCAGTGATAGTGTGGATAAAGTGATGACAATTTTAAAGTGAGGTCAGCCGTTGTGATCTGTATAGCAAAGGAAACTGATTGCCTCTGCGAGGCTAGAGTATAGCTTTACGAGCTCCGACTCCTGAGTGGTGTAACAAACTTGTTCTTATAAGATATTAGGACCTGCCAAGGGGAATTGTGTTCTTTTCTATGTAAATTAACTAATTGATAATTATCTCAAGTTCTGAGCCTGATTTTCGGACTTCTAAGTCCCTGTTACTTTTAGAGCTGACGAACTCATTAATACTCTGTTCTATTGGCTAAACTGTTTCATTTTTATGATAGAGTGGGGGATCTGTTGTCCCTTAAGCTAAGTGAAGAACGTTCTAGTATGGCTAACTCCTTGTGTCAATATATTAAAGAGCTGTCCAGTAAAGTGAACCAATTGATAACCATAGCAACCGTGCAGGCTGTGATGTAAGGTATGGATGGATGGCCAGACAATGTTACCTAGCAAGCGTGCAGGCTCTGGTGTAAAGTATGGATGGATGGCCAGACAATGTTACCTAGCAAACGTGTTCTAATGTAAAGTATGGGCGGATGGTCAGACAATGTTACCTAGCAACCGTGCAGGCTCTGATGTAAAGTATGGATGAATGGCCAGACAATGTTACCTAGCAAGCGTGCAGGCTCTGGTGTAAAGTATGGATGGATGGTCAGACAATGTTACCTAGCAACCGTGCAGGCTGTGATGTAAGGTATGGATGAATGGCCAGACAATGTTACCTACTGTAGCAACCGTGCAGGCTGTGATGTAAAGTATGGATGGATGGTCAGACAATGTTACCTAGCAAGCGTGCAGGCTCTGGTGTAAAGTATGGATGGATGGTCAGACAATGTTACCTAGCAAACGTGTTCTAATGTAAAGTATGGGCGGATGGTCAGACAATGTTATCTAGCAACCGTGCAGGCTGTGATGTAAGGCATGGATGAATGGCCAGACAATGTTATCTAGCAAGCTTGCAGGCTCTGATGTAAAGTATGAATGGATGGCCAGACAATGTTACCTAGCAAACGTGCAAGCTCTGATGTAAGGTATGGATAGATGGCCAGACAATGTTATCTAGCAACCGTGCAGGCTGTGATGTAAGGTATGGATGAATGGCCAGACAATGTTACCTACTGTAGCAACCGTGCAGGCTGTGATGTAAAGTATGGATGGATGGCCAGACAATGTTACCTAGCAAACGTGTTCTAATGTAAAGTATGGGCGGATGGTCAGACAATGTTACCTAGCAACCGTGCAGGCTCTGATGTAAAGTATGAATGGATGGTCAGACAATGTTACCTAGCAAACGTGCAGGCTCTGATGTAAAGTATGGATCGATGGCCAGACAATGTTACCTACTGTAGCAACCGTGCAGGCTGTGATGTAAGGTATGGATGGATGGTCAGACAATGTTACCTAGCAAATGTGCAGGCTCTGATGTAAAATATGGATGGATGGTCAGACAATGTTACCTAGAAAACGTGGAGGCTGTGATGTAAAATATGGATGGATGGCCAGACAATGTTACCTAGGAACTGTGGAGGCTGTGATGTAAAATATGGATGGATGGCCAGACAATGTTACCTAGGAACTGTGGAGGCTATGCCTTACGACTGACTGGTATCTGACATTAACAGCCGTTGATGACCGGGTGACATATTTACTGTATGATCATTTGATTTTTGCAAAGGGAAAAGTGGTTTCTTTCTTTTTTCGCTACGTAAAATTCAAAATAGTTTTAAAGTCGCCTGAGATTCCTTCTCATGTTCTGTGGTAAGTAGTGCCATGCATTCTTCAGCATCCTATAATGAAGCTTTCAAATTTTTAAACGTCCGGTTTGTTCCACTGCGAAGTGGAAATTATTGGTCGTAACCGAAATGCTTACTGTTGAAATGCCACTTTAAATTCCCTTCCTTAATGAAAGCAACTGGCTGATAACACATTAGTCAGCTCGTCTGTACGTTCAGGCAAAACTGAGAAGAATAAAACTGCAGATGCGATTTTCACAGTTTACTTTACGTCTCCCATGACGGAAAATCTCACAAAAGTATTTGAAAGCTTGCACTATTGTATGATTTGTGCGCGGAGCAAGAAGCTGAAGACTAGAATTATATCGAAATAATCACTTGCTACCATTTGAAAAGCAAATATCGTTTTAGGCCATGGCACGTCAAAGTCGTACATTACTTTCTGAGATAGCTTTACTGTTGTTATTTCTAATTTTCCCCTGTCTTCCTTTCTTACTCTTGATATCGTAGCCTTAAACCTGCAGGCTGGTGGTGGAGGGAGAGTCCGCCATTTGAATGCCCCACCGCTGTACAGAAAGTTGCTCTCCATCGAATCACCAGCCCTGCACCATTGTAGTAGAGTATGTTGGATAACGGATATCGATTTTCATTCTATTACCTTCAAAAGGATTTCCAAAAGCCGAAGAGGCTGCGTTGACAGCGATGTTCTTGACGTCACGTTATGGGTCCGAATGCACAGTATCCCAGTTTCAAGTTCAAGTTTCTCATGAAAGTGGAGGGGCACTCTGGTGGCATCCATGTAAATTCGCACCTCTCCGAACAAACGAGGAAAGTCTGTACGGTACATGGGGGTTTATAATGGACGCTTGAAAATAGACATATTTCACCTTAATATTTATTTAGTCTTACGCATCGACAACTTCCCTACATAACAGTATGTGACAATGGAAAAAAAAAGGTTTCTTCACTTCTTGTTGTTGGTGTTACTGACTGAATGTAGAAGCGAGGTAAGTGTATACTTTGCCCTTTGTCAATTGTAAGCACAAACTCCAACTTCGACCGCACCCATTTTCCGAGTGCATCCTTGTGTTCAGAATGCAGTCTGTGATGTTCACCCTCGTGACACGTTACATTGTGTTGGTGGATTTTTCTAGCACGCCATTCCCCACAGGTCACGATGTAAAGCTGCTGGCGAACTCTTGTAGTGGCCTTTTGTGAGCGAAAGTTTACCAAAGTTCGATCGGGACTCCATCATTAACAATGGTCTTCCCGGCAGTCAAACCATTGTTTCACTCTTGGGTCATGTGAGAAATTTACACAGAACGACATCGCGGCACCAAATAGATGAAACAAAAGACAACGCTACTCCTGCTCAATCGCACAGATGGCATTGGCGTCACAAAATTCTTCTCAAGTATCCCTGGCAACCATCCTTATATTTCTCGCTTCAAACGATACTCGTGATTCGGGTGCGCAATGACTACCATTCATCCACATGGTAATCATTAATAGTTGGATTTATATTACAAAATATCTGGAAATATGCACATATTTTTGCACTAAAAATCCCAAAATATGACATATAACTTATAAATATGGAGGAAAGAATTAAAACAAATTTTTCACAATTCACTTAGAAGTCCAGCAGCAATCTTACCACATTCCTAACATTGTTCCTACCTTCGTATTTCGACAACTTGCAGTTCAATGAACTTGTTGCCTTCAAATTTAATTTAATCCCAAAATTTTTTTAACAAAGGAAATCGAAAATAACCAGACACAAACAATTGGCATTGCTGGTTCGAGGACGGCTAAAGCTACTGAAAGCCAAATATACGCTTTCATACCATTTTTCTTTAGATATGAATGAATATATCGTAAAATGTGTATTCATATGATCCATAAGGACCCTCATATATCGTTTACAAATGTTAAAAATCTATTCAATTTAATTTAAATTTGTAAGGAACAATCTACAATCTCCTTTACGACTCACCGACACAGATAGGTCTTATAGCGAGGATGGGATAGGAAAGGCCTGGGAGCGGGAAGGAAGCGGCCGTGGCCTTTAATAAGAAACAGCCCCAGCAATATTACATGCCACAGTAATACTAGCCCTTGTAAACATTGCTTTAAGACAACTGCTGTTGGAACGAGGCAAGTGAGGGAAATACTAGCCCCATGCTAGTTATAATTTTCAAATAATTGAAGAGTGAAAATGAGAAAGGTGTTTGGGATTACACTTTTCCCGCGTCCAGGATAGGAAACGTAAATAAATACCGACCAGATCTCAGGGTAAATTATGTCAATCTTCATTAATATTTTTAACGTGCGATCCAGACAACGCTGATACGCTAAATATGTGCCCTTTCGCTTATGGGTGCAAATATTTATATACCTTATCAGGATTGATTGAAGTCTCCATTTAACGTATTATTAAATTGAGAAGAGAAACGATAATTCAACAGCTGAAACATAAGTTGACCTTGGTTATAACCGAATAATTCAACATCATTTAAATCCTAACTACTAACATTTGTTCAAGAAATAATAACGTAGATTAAAAAAATATACATTGTGAGCTAAGTTTGGAAATTAATTGTGTTTGTTCTTCTCGAATGTACTAACCATCTAAGCTCATGTTATTTTCATTGATCAAGTTGTTATCACAACTGAAATGACTTATCATTCATATTTAATCAAACATTCATAAAGAAAATAATAAAATGCATTTTAGCATAGGAAGTTACATTTGAAATGTCAAAAACATTTCAGATGTAAGGATTTTCAGGCGTTCGCTGTATTAACCAGGTCTGACACTAGACCCATTCATTTGAAATGTCATTCTTTACATCAGTTCTCATTGATTTTTGGTTTAGGAGAAGATTCGAAGGATATTAGTAATTTCTTGTTTGTTAATTAACCCTTCAAGGTAAGCTTCTGGAAAATGATAAGTTTGTCAATCGATAGCACAAGTATGCTTCTATTTATATTAAATTATTGCATTAACCATTATCATATTCGATATTAATTCATCATTAAAAGCAAATCATCATTGCAAGTATAACAAGTTAATCCCAAATGTATCCATAATGACCCAATATGCGATTATTTATAAGTATTTTGTCTAGGGAATTGTCGTCTTTAAAGACACTATCTAATATCTACTCCAATTATATTCGTCATTTTGGAAAAATATGATTTCAAACTGGAAGTATCAGGTTAAAATATCCAAGTGAGTAATCAAATCAATGTGTTAGAAGGATTCATTTTGATGATCTTAATCTATAATAACATTTCATATTTGTGCTACCGCGTCACCATTAAGATATGATATGGATTCTCGGACAATACATTATCATTGCATAATGAATATATATGATACTACTGTGCGTCATTATTTCTCTCCTAACATTTCAAATACATCATTTACATCTCATATTTTGTCAAAACAATACTTATTCCTTTAACATATTCTCCATTTTCTTCATATAACATCATAATACCTTCATCACACTCATTTTATCTCATATCTCTTCATATTCATTCATTTCGCACATATATATATTATTTGACGCTTAAATAAACTTATTTTCAAATATTCATCATATCGGATCAATATTTTCTCAAATAACATTCACAAATATTCTGTTTGCCATCACATCCATATCTAACATATATCCTAACTTATTATGGTAACCTCTACATATAATATCACTTGGCATTGCGTATTCCTCTTATACACTTTACATATGACACGGTACAACATGGCTAACTGGGATTCCTTGCTCTCATTGAAACATTATTATCACATTATTACATTTCCTAACTGGGGTTTGTCTTATTTCTGATGAAGACTACCTACTCCCTTACAACATCGGCAAACATACAGTATAAATCACTAATGATGTCTGTCATTTGGTCATCCTCGGAAGCACTGGTTTCTGGTCATTCGGCTTGGCTGGTCCTTGTGATGTCATTGGGCATCAGAGGTCATATCTGCCATGTCGGTTCAGCTCGGAAACATCCAGATAGTCGAAATCAAATCTTCTTAGAAAACCATGGTTTCCATCAAACGCTCGGTTGAAAAGACAAAATACATTGATGAAATTAGCTGTACACGTCACCATTTTCAAAGCCTTCTAACATATTTTAACTACTAAATTAAGTTTATTATTGCTTCGAATTATCTCAATGCTATTAGATCTCCAATATTTCTGGTAATATTTCAAGTTTATCTCGTATAGGATGCCTTTTCGAGTTATTGATCGCTCATGCTGCGATATGCCGAAAATCTGGTTTTATGTTCAAGGCCTTGTCTTTGTAGATTTTCAGTGCCGCTACTACTCAATTTATATGTCTCTTATTTCAATAATTTACACGTATTATTTAATCTTTGTTATATTCTTCTCTAATATTCTTATCTAGACGTTACGAAAGTCTTTATTTTCTTGAATTCTTCTCTCGATATTAATCTTATAGGCCTTATTCAGCTTCTTCCTCTAAACACGTCCAGTTTCTTGAATTAGCTTTTCATTTCAGTGTTTTTAAACAGTGTTGGTTTTAACAATTCGAATATCTATTTTATCTTGGTCACTGCCATCGCGATATTTCGTTACTCTCAATTTCCTTGACATTTTATATAATTTATTCATTGTGTCTAACTTTATTACTAGTAATCGCTTTCGTCTTCATACGACTGTGCTTAATTTCTGGAATAGTGGAATGGCACACGACATGATTCCTGCAACCCTGTGGCTGTTATAAAGTACATGGCATTTTGTGTCCTTTTCTGATGATTTATCTCATTTCACAGCTTTGAAAATAGTGTGTACTTGTCAGGGCTGGACTTCTCTATTTACCGCAGATTAAAATATAAAATTGAATTAACAGTAGCTCGTATGACGGCTGAATAGGTACTGGATAATGCCACTCCAATAATTTCTCTTTTATGAGTGTATATAGTATATAATAAATGATCTACAACCAGATAACTCCACTGAACATAATTTACAGTTTATACTATATATATGTAGTCTCGCTCAAAAACGTACCGAGTACAGGCACTTCTAAAATGTATATATGTTAACAGGGACTTTTAAAAAGTTTTTTTACGACTGCGTAAGTTCAGTTTCCTCTCAGGAAGCTCCATCATTTAAACAATTCTAAAACTTGTAGGAAAAATAAGCAAGTCGCAATGAGTTTAATGACGCAGAACTTAATTCTTTGAAAGTATCCTAACGTTGCTCCTACTCTGCTAGGTCTTTTGACGCCGAAAGGGTAGGAAACGGCTGGAATAGGTAAAGAATCGTACGTGGCCTTCATTAAGGTACAGCCCCGATAACTGTCGGGTGTGAACATAGAAAACGATGCAAAACAATCCTCACGGTTTTCTTTGCTTTGGTGCACTTCGAATTCACCTTCTCTCGAATGCAATCTCATAGCTACGTGACCCGATCCTTGTAGCCAGAACACTCGGCCTGATATTTAGAAATAATAATAATAATAATAATAATAATAATAATAATAATAATAATAATAATAATAATAATAATAATAATAATAATAATAATAATAATAATAATAATAATAATAATAATAACAATAATAATAATAATAATTGTACCGGGTGGTACACCTCCACGCCGCTAATTCAAATATTGCGCCAGTTGAAACTTCTCTACAGGAGAAAGCCTGAACTTTAACAAACTGTATTAACTCAACGGTTTCTCGGAAGATGTCACTACTGTAAATTTGGTAATTTGGAAGTGTTCTGAACAGTGTCTATTTTGATTTGTGTTTGTTTGCTCCGTATCAAGAAGTTTGAACATTCTCTAACAGATGTCGCTACCCAAAACTATGGTAACACACTCTGGTGCAATGGAATGAACTTTCTTGAAGAAATATTGTATTCCTAAGTTTTATTTTTACTAAATTTTGTTCTGTGGTTTGTGGGTTGGCAATATAAATCCTTTCCTTCCGCCAGTTTTGAAATTAGTCAATGATAAATTTCTGTAATTAATTTCCCACCAATAAAGTGTTTCTTCATCGTCTTGTGTATTAGTTTTTGCTGGTAGCCAATAAAAGTTTGTGGGCGGGTTGTTATCATTCATGAAAGGTCTCGAATGTTCCACGAGGGTATATAAACTGCTGATTTTCTTGTCTCGGGGCCACTTCAGTAACATCTTTCTCAGTGTGTGAATATATAGCAGGGGGCGGGAAGCGCCTCTTTCTTTAAGCAGCAGCTCATCTACAAGGTAATGGCCTGTTATCATCTTCATTAGCTGCCTCTGTGGATCAGCGGTAGAGCGTCGGCCTCCGGATCCCAAGATAGCGGGTTCAAACCCGGCAGAGGTAGTCGGATTTTTGAAGGGCGGAAGAAAGTCCATTCGACACTCCATGTCGTACGATGTCGGCATGTAAAAGATCTCTGGTGACACATTTGGTGTTTACCCGACAAAATTCATTAAATCTCAGCCATAGACGCCCAAGAGAGTTTCGGTTTATTCGGTCTGCCATCTAGTGGAGGCCTAGAGTAAAACGGAACGTCGAAATTGACGAGCAGACAGCCAGATGGCGTCAAATTGAAATGTCTGCACACGGTAGCTGAGGCCATACGATTATTATTATTAACATCTTCATTTCTTGCTAGCTCAGCAGTTTACTCTCGGAGAGGGTTTGAAACCTTTAATATGTAACCAATTCCTTTAAAATGTAAATTAACTTGTCTGTGTATGTAAAAACTTCAAATCTCTTTTACTGTAAAGCGGGGATAGAGAGTGCTTCACCCTCTCGAACTCCCCTTCATTTTGAAATTGAGGTGACTACTTTTTCATAACCGTTTCTTCTCTTCCTTATGCATCAAAGTTTTCTCATACGTGTCAATTCCCTAGCTTGGGATTAGCCCCTGTATATCGGCCTAGAGCCACCTAGGTTTTAAGAAGTGTCATGTAGGAGTGCAAGCTACGCCTCCAGTCAATTTGGTTTTTTGGGCCTTTTAATTAACCCAAAGTTTTGTTTTCTTCATGTGAAGGCCCTGTAGGTTGGGTACAAGATACCCCAGTTTCACTGTATGTGTGCCTTGAGGGCAGTTAGGAGTGAAGTTTGTTGTGGCCTTTGATAGGCTCGTAAACTTAAGAGCGGGACTGCTCTTTCCAAATTTTGATCTCTGCGTGCTTCTAGGAGGCTTGACATTCTAATTGGGGGCAATTGCTCCTTGATATGAAGGGGTTTTCTGCCCTTTGGTTGTGATCTGAGGGCTCAAGGAATGTAAAACGGGGCTCGAAGCCCCAAAACTTGTAACGACTGTAATCTATAATTTCTTAATTTGTTGATTTGCTACTTGGTACCTGTTACACTTTTGTTATTTGTCGTCATTCGTTGATTTTGAAAAGAAAATATAACCTTTGTTAAAGTTTTAAATTAACTTTAATTTGGTAGTTGAGACTTATTCCAGCCCGCACCTTCTTTCACCTCTGCCTTCCACGGATAACTCCGTAACAATAATAATTGGAAAGATTTTTTGTGGAATTTCGTCCGGAGTATGGCATTATATGGAAATGAACCATGGACACAATTAGCTCAGACGAGAAGACAATAGAAGCTCATGAAATGTTGTGTTACAGAAGAATGTTGAAGGTGAGTTAGGTAGATGGAATCACTATTAAAGACAGACTGAATCGAAGTGGTGAACGATTTGATTAAATCTGACCAGAATAGGAATTTGAATGCTAGGACACATCGTAAAACACCCAGGACTTGTTCAATTGCTTGAACGAGCTCAATAGCTGTAGCCGCTTAAGTGTGGCCAGTATCCGGTATTCGGGAGGGAGTGGGTTCGAACCCCACTGCCGGCAGCCCTGAAGATGTTTACCCGTGGTTTCCCATTTTCACACCAAGAAAATGCTGAGGCTGTATCTTAATTAAGGCCACGGTCACATCCTTCCCATTCCTATCCTTTCCCGTCCCATCGTCGCCGTAAGACTGTCTGTGGGGGTGCGACGTAAATCAACTTGCAAAAAAAAAAAAATTGCTGTTGCTTTTTGAGGGAATTGTAAACAGTAAGAACGATAGGGGCACAGCAAGGCATGGATATGGCAAACAGAATAGAGCAGATGTTGGATGCAATAGTTATGTAGGAAAAAAGGCCAGAAAAGGATACGGTGGTATGCAGAATTGCGTCAAGCCAGTCTATGGGTTGAAGATCCAAACACATTAAAATAAAAACGAATAATAATAATAATAATAATAATAATAATAACAATAATAATAATAATAATAATAATAATAATAATAATAATAATAATAATTCCTGACCCACTCAATGATGTAATATCTGTTATTTTCCTTCTGTCCCCAACAAGACTGGTTCAAATTTTATGTTAATTAAATGTGACAAGGTTAACTGTAAAATAATTAAGTTTTTATGCTTCACCTACGATAGGTCTCAGAAGCAGCAGAATTTATCAACTCATGTTGTCTTTAACTAATGAATCTGAAAGGAAACTGCTGACGGTCGAGCTTCTTAAACCGTGCAAGATCCTTTTATGCCCCTATAAAAGTTCACGCTATCTCTTGTGTTGGACAATGCCTTGCTTTAACATCCCCCATGGTGTGAGTGTAATCAGCTGCCTTGCAGAGAGAACTCGATGGACCATATAAAGAAACTCAAGAGCTATTTCTCACTTGTTCGAACACTCCCTTTATCTTAAATCGTGATACCATTCTCCTCACCAAGAAAAATAGTTGTGAGCTTCGTAATAGAATTTAAGAAGCGGGAAACACCAGAAATGTATCATTCAACCTCGAGTGTAGCAGAAGCTGATTTCTTTCCTCGCTTTTAACAGGTGGTGGTTCCTTTGGCTCTCCAAACACATTAAAGAATGTTGGAAAACGGGAAGGAAAAACTTGGAGTAAGGTATATGTGTTCTCGGTGGGGAAGGTTTTGGCCGTGTCAATATTTAGACACGACGGAAGAAAAATCTAAAATGCTCCGAGCGAGTTGGCAGTGCGGTTAGGGTCGCGCAGCTGTGAGCTTGTATTCGGGAGATAGTGGGTTGGAACCCCACTACCGGCAGCCTTGAAGATGGTTTTCCAGGATTTGCCATTTTAACAGCCGAAAAAATCTGCGGTGTATCTTAATTAATGCGACGGCCGCTTTCTTCCCACCGTCCCCATAACATCTATCTGCGTCGGTGCGACGTAAATCAAATTGTAAAAAATATATCTACGTTTAATAATGCAATTATGAGCATAAGAAACAGGCTCTACGTGATCAGTACCGCTCAAAGTTCTAGGGATGGACAGAATTTTTGCTTAAATGGAGGCAAATATTATATGTAAATTAGCCTTCCTCAACATTCTACACGTGACTTGCCCGCTAGATACTCTTGTTGGGCCCCTCTCGCGGTATTTAATGCGATGAGGCTGATATACTGGCGCTCCACTACAACTTAGTGTACTTATGTCTTTAATGGTTATCGATGCAGGAACGCCAAATGTGAAAGTTTATAGTCACTCACTGACAAATTGCATTTGTATTCGCAATAAGAAAAAATTATATAATTTAGCCTGTCTATTCGGAAACAAGTTAAGACCAGATCTTTCAAATTCCTTGAAGTATTGTCTGTCACCACAAAGGATCGAATTGTAGCGAGCATGAAGCCTTCGCGGGAGAGATTGCATCATCGCGCTAAATTTATGATTGTGTCATTTAGCTGTAGCCTGGAGTTACCTACATATATCGCAATATATTTTCGTAACCTTCAATACCCATGCATGCATATCTGTATGTGTCCACCTCAAAGAATGCAAAATGTGATAAGAAGACATGTTCATGGAAGTACACGATGTTATTGGCACGGTCATGCTTAGTCATGCTGTAAGGCAGTCGCTAATAGGTTACAATGCAAACTAAATTCGTTACTAGGAAGTGTTGTGCTTTCCGCACTTCTGTAATGTATAGAGAGTAACATACATTCTAGGAGTTTTATAGGACGTACCCCTAGTATCTACGCAAATCTCACAGCATAACAGGGTCGAGTATACTTGCTACTCGCTTAAGCAAGTGTCCATTCCAACCTATCAGTACCTAAAATACGGACTCTAATCAAAATAATTCCATATTTCCACTATCAGTATCCTAGGGCTACGGTCTTGTGTCAGTCATAGACCGGCGAGCATAACGAGTGCGTCAAGATCACTGATTATTGGTTCATTGGAGGCTGAAGAAACCAATTACTACATCAAAAATCTCTACCACTCTGTTACCACAGTTCCTTGTCGTGGAACATGGTTCCCTTGTACCATCTACTTCATCGTGCTCGGGCCTTCATTGTCGTAGTTCAATATGTTGTAGGTCCCCGTGAACCATCCGCATTGATCCCTGACAGATATGTTATACTGCATCACTTAGCCCTGTTACACCGACATTGAGCATTGGTATTCAGTATCCCCTTGTGTACTTTTCCTTGCATCTTCCTATAAATAAATGATATGCCTCATAAATGGCAAACATAAGTCAGTACACTGTTGTAGAGGCGTTGATGTATAAACATAATCTGTGTGGATGCCTGAATATGTTTGAAATTGAATATAGGATTTCACATATAGCTCAAATAACATATTATAAGGTTACTGCTTTGCATTGGTTGTCAACCTCCTTGTCTGAAGATTAAGTTTAGCGGAAATCCTTTCAGAGGATCCTAGGTTGGATCTCCGGCTGAACCGGCAATTTTAGGTGCGTTGGTTACCTTTTCTAGTTCGGGGGCGGATTGTTTGTCTTTGTGTTAACACCGTGACACAAGCTCACTAACCACCACAGAAAAACTTAATAATATTGAATACATTCTTCCACAAAGCATAGAAGACAGCAAAGGGAAGTGCTTAACATCACACACGATGTCCTAAAACACTCGTACATTTTCTCCGGTACATGAACATCGGACAATAATCGATTTGTTTTTGGGCTCAGAAGATGAGAAACGAGAGACGGACTATAGATGCTTTAGATTTCTCCCTCTTAATAGCCCCTTACATCATGCAGGGGTAGAGACTCCACCCACCCGGGCGGACGAGTGTTTCCATAATTCGAAAGACAAAGGAGAGTATCAAAAACAGGACCACGAATTGTGAGAAAATGAAAGATGTTCTAGACGTCGTAAAGACAGGGTGTATCAGCGATGCTCCTTGTGGTATGCTAAGAGCGACTACTTCCGGGCGCGCACTAGGGCAGGGAGGGGATGTGGGCTGTATGATGCTCAGCACGTATGTACAAGAATCGCACATGATTGCCCTTGTCTCTTACAAAGAATATCCACAGCTCGTTTATTAAACAGCCGTAACTGTACACAGAGTACAAGAACGCGCTGTAATTAAGACACACTTGGCTGTCACTCCTCTGTTGGTCGCAGTAACGTTAGGAACATACTCCAAGACGCAAGGTTGTGTATTCCTTCACTCACAACATCGTAAATGGAATGAAATACTGAAAGAAGCAAACAATATGCGCTCCTCCCACTTAAGAGCACAATTCAAATGGGGTTGTAGTGCCATTTGCATTCTGTTTCGGATGTGTGGTGTGTCGCGAGAGACCTGGAAAGATGCGCATAACAAACTGTACACAGCCTACTGGCGCCGGGAAGTGACTGTGCCAAACGAACGAGATACTTGTGCATTCGCACCGAGCATTTCCTCTGTCTCCCACATAGCTCTTCCCCCTTCTGACAACAGGCAGCGGCTGGCATAGCAAATACAAGCAATAAATCAATTATCAATCAATCAATCAATCAATCAATCAATCAATCAATCAATCAATCAATCAATCAATCAATCAATCAATCAATCAATCAATCAATCAATCAATCAATCAATCAATCAATCAATCAACCAATCAATCAATCAATCAATCAACCAATCAATCAATCAATCAATCAATCAATCAATCAATCAATCAACCAATCAATCAATCAATCAATCAATCAATCAATCAATCAATCAACCAATCAATCAATCAATCAATCAATCAATCAATCAATCAATCAATCAATCAATCAACCAATCAATCAATCAATCAATCAATCAATCAATCAATCAACCAATCAATCAATCAATCAATCACTACTGATCTGCATTTAGGGCAGTCGTCCAGGTGCCAAATATCCTGTCTGTTGTTTTCCTAGCCCTTTCTTAAATGGTTGCGAAGAAATTGGAAATTAATTTTTCCCGTAACGTAGGTCAAACCCGAACACTACGATAAGGGCAGCAAAGGGGTCAACTAGTTGGTACACAAATAAGCTAGTTGAAAGGTTCAAACAGGAAGCGTAACTAGGGTCACCCAAAACAGACCAAATTACTAGACAAGAACAGAAAACTTACCATAAAAGGGCGAAGAAATGTTTCCAAGAACTCGTACTAAGAAATTCATACCTGGTATCAATTACTTTAAGAAAGAAGAACACATTCTAGGAAATTTAAAACAAGGGATTTATTTAGTTAAATAAACTTTTAAAATGTTAGGAAAAGAATTCATCAACGCAGGAACAATTAATAAGGAAAAGTTACTTAAATTAGGAAACTAAGTTAAACTTGATTTAAAATCTACGGTGATCGATCACTAGAAAATTGAAAAGAAAAAAACAAAACTCTTAATTAAGCGAGGCCTCAACATTCCAGAGAAAATGACAGTTTCAAATTAGTATCAGATCACAATGTACCAAATTTTGTTTTTTTTTAAAAAAAACTTCTCTGCACCACAGAGTTATCACTAAAGGATAAATAATGGAAATTTAGAAAAACAAACACAACACTTAATACCCGAAAGGAAAGGAAGTGACCGGATGTTAAAAATTAAAATCACCCCAACGCGATCACAAGCACACAAGGTAAGGAAAATTAAACGGAATTAAATATCATCACATCAAGACGAAGAACTTGGCCAAACATCCAACAGCATCAACGATCAGGGACAAATTGAACATCTCCCTTGGCAAGTTAATCTCATCCCTAACTCCCCTTCCTATAAATGAATGTTTGCCCCACTGTGTCCTCTTGAATTCCAACTTTATCTTCATACTAGCTGATGTACCCGTGCTTCGCTACGGGATTCTCAGAAAGACTGACTTGGTGGCTTTCCTAACTGAATTCAACATAGGTCATGACCATAAAGGTCAGTAGGAATGTAGCGATTGAAAGCAATGTTATCATATAAAATACTCGATCAAATGAAAAACCGCACACTTTCTCACTTTTAACGAACAGTACTACGGTGTCGATCTAGGAGTCCAAAGTTCCAGAGCTGGAATAACCAGGTCGCAGACTGCCGTGAACACTCCTCTGTCATTATTCCATTAAATATGCACACTACTCATTCCAATCAGTGGCTCAGAGTAGGGATTGAATAGCTCGAATACTATGATGAACCAGTGTGTTACGTACCAGATATATCAGAAAATGTACGAATCAGAGGAATGGCATGCTAAAGAAGAAAATTATCTTACACCCCAGCTACTTCCCTCCAATATACAGGCAGGCTGTTACAGTTGGTATGACCAGGCGAGTTGGCCGTGTAGTTACGGGCGCGCAGCTGTGCGAGATAGTGGATTCGAACCCCACTGCCGGCAACCCTGAAGATCGTATTCGGGAGATAGTGGGTTCGAGCCCCACTGTCGGCAGCCCTGACGATGGTTTCCCGTGGTTTCCCATTTTCACACCAGGCAAATGCCGGGACTATACCTTAATTAAAGCCACGGCCGCTTCCTTCCACTTCCTAGACCATTCCTATCCCATCGTCGCCATAAGACATATCTGTGTCGGTGTGACGTCAAGCAAATTAAAAAAACCTCGGGACGCTGCAGTAATCCTATCTATCGGGGATGAGAGGAAACAGAAGACAAAAAGCACATCGTAACAAACAATGGTCAATGTAATGTTATTGTTGATAAAGTTTATGAGCTTCCTATATTGCAGGCCTTCACATTCGTTTTCTTTCGACTCTGTGATATTAGGGTGTCTTACAAAGAAATTTATATCGTAGACTGTAGTTCCTTATTCTCAGACTTTACATACTGATTTTCACTAAATTCTGTTTACCCATTTTCTTGTGACTCGGCGCTGATATGGACTTAGTAACAAAAATCCAAATTCTTGAATATCTCCAATTATATGCGGTACGGTAACAATGTATAAGACATAAGTGATTGGAAATTTAATAATTTCTTACATAACTACTACAAACTTACGACATAACTAAAGTTATGTTAGTTATGTAGTATTAATCGATACGACCACTAATAACATAAATAACTTACTTGAGAATTACATTTCAGACCTTCCCCTAAACTACCATTTCACTCAGCGTGAATAAAATAATTTGCAGCCTAGATTGCAGTGGTTCATCACCCGTTATTACATACCGATTTTCTTAAAAAAAATATCTTCAGCCGTTTTATCATGATGCGTGCACATACATACATACATACATACATACATACATACATACATACATACATACATACATACATACATACATACATACAGACAGACAGACAGACAGACAGACAGACAGACAGACAGACAGACAGACAGACAGACAGACAGACAGAAATTACGGAAAAGTAAAAAAATGCATTTCGTTGTTATTGTTGACATGACCAATACAGAAATACAATTCTTTTCAAATTCTAAGTAATGTACAGACAAAACTCTTATTTTATATATATAGATTTATCGATACGACCACTAATAACATAAATAACTTATTTGAGAATTACATTTCAGACCTTCCCCTAAACTACCATTTCACTCAGCGTGAATAAAATTATTTATAGCCGAGCTTGTAGCGGTTCATCACCCAACATTACATGTCGATTTTCATAAAATTCTCTTCAGCCGTTATTTATTGATGCGTGTACAATCATACAGACAGACAGACAGACAGACAGACAGACAGACAGACAGACAGACAGACAGACAGACAGACAGACAGACAGACAGACAGACAGACAGACAGACAGACAGACAGACAGACAGACAGACAGACAGACAGACAGACAGACAGACAGACAGACAGACAGACAGACAGACAGACAGACAGAGATTATGGAAAAGCAAAAAGTGCATTTCCTTGTTACTGTGGACATGCCAGATACAGAAATACCGTTCATTTCAAATTCTGAGCAATGTACAGGCAAAACACTTATTTTATATATAGATTACGTTACAGGCCTTCCTCTAAACTACCATTTCACTCAGTGTGAATAACATTATTGATAGCCTAGATTTTAGTGACCTATTCCCCGATTTTGCATACCAATTTTCGTGAAGATACGACCACTAATAAAATAAATATTTGACAATTACATTTTAGGCCTTCCCCTAAACTACCATTTTTCTCAGCATGTATAGCCTATATTGTAGCGACTTATTTCCCATCTTTGTTTAGCGATTATCATTAGGACACGACCACTAATAACATAAATATTTGAGAAATGAATTTCAGGCCTTCCCCTAAACTACCATTTCACTCAGCGTGATTAAAATAATGTATAGCCTAGATTGTAGCGGTTCATCACCCGACTTTACATTCCGATTTTCATTAAATTATCTTCAGCCGTTTTCTCGTGATGCGTGTGCAGACAGACAGACAGACAGACAGACAGACAGACAGACAGACAGACAGACAGACAGACAGACAGACAGACAGACAGACAGACAGACATTACGGAAAAGTAAAAAATGCATTTTCTTGTTACTGAGGACGCGACCTATACATAAATACCATTCTTTTCAAATTCTGAGCAATGTACAGACAAAACTCGTATTTTATATATATAGATTGTGATCTTTCCTACTTTTAAAGACACCACTCAAAATTATTCGTCTGCAGATGTCATTCCACGCCATCTCTCCACTGACAGACGGAACATACCACATAGTCGAGCAGCTCGTCTCCTTTCTCCCAAGTATTCCCAGCCCAAACTTTGCAAAAATTTTGCAACGCTACTCTTTTGTCGGAAATCAGCCTGAACAAATCGAGCTTCCTTTCTTTGGATTTTTTCCAGTTCTTGAATCAAGTAATCCTGGTGAGGGTCTCATACGCTGGAACCATACTCTAGTTGGGGTCTCACCAGAGACAAATAAGCCCTCTCCTAAACATCCTTACTACAACCGTAAACACCCTCATAACCATGTGCAGAAATCTGTACCCTTCATTTACAATCCCACTTCGTGATTACACCAATGGAGATCCTTCCTTATATCAACACCTAGATACTTTCCCAATAAGGAACTTTCACATCAACTCAGTAATGAAAAGTGAGAGGACATTTCCTATTTGTGAAACTCACAACCTGACTTTTAACCCCGTTTATCATCATACCATTGCGTATTGTCCAACTCACAACATTATCCAGGAAATTTTGCAGTTGCTCACAACCTTGTAACTTATTTATTACTCTATACAAAATAATATCATGTACAAAAAGCCTCACCTCTGATTCTACTTCTTTACTCATATCATTTATGTATATAAGAAAATATAAAGGTCCAATATTATTGCCCTGAGGAATTCCCCTCTTAATTATTACAGGGTCAGAGAAAGCTTCGCCTACTCTAATTCTCTGAGATCTATTTTCTAGAAATATAGCAACCCATTCAGTCACTCTTTTGTCTAGTCCAATTGCACTAATTTTTGCCAGGAGTCTCCTATGATCCACCCTTTCAAATGCTTTAGACAGGTCAATCGCAATACAGTCCATTTGACCTCCTGAATCCAAGATATCTGCTATATCTTCCTGGAATCCTACAAGTTGGGCTTCAGTGAAATAACCTTTCCTAAAACCGAACTGCCTTCTAACGAACCAGTTATTAATTTCACAAACATGTCTAATATAATCAGAAAGAATACCTTCCCAAAGCTTACTGGCCTGTAATTTTCAGCTTTATGTCTATCACTCTTTCCTTTATACTCAGGGGCTACTATAGCAACTCTCCATTCATTTGGTATAGCTTCTTTAACCAAACAAAATCAAATTAGTACTTCAGATATGGTACTATATCCCAACCCATTGTCTTTAGTATATCCCGAGAAATCGTATCATTTCCAGCCGCTTTTCTAGTTTTCAACTTTTGTGTCTTATTGTAAATGTCATTGTTATCATATGTAAATTTTAATACTTCTTTAGCATTAGTCTCCTCCTCTATCTGGACATTACCCATGTAACCAACAATCTTTACATACTGCTGACTGAATACTTCTGCCTTTTGAAGATCCTCACATACACACTCCCCTTGTTCATTAATGATTCATGGAATGTCCTCCCTGGAACCTGTTTCTGCCTTAAAATACCTATACATACCCTTCCATTTATCACTAAAATTTGTATGACTGCCAATTATGCTTGCCATCATGTTATCCTTAGCTGCCTTCTTTGCTCGATTCAATTTCCTAGTAAGTTCCTTCAATTTCTCCTTATTTCCACAGCCATTTCTGACTCTATTTCTTTCCAATCTGCACCTCCTTCTTAGTCTCTTTATTTCTCTATTATAATAAGGTGGGTCTTTACATTTCTTACCACCTTTAAAGGTACAAATCTGTTTTCACATTCCTCAACAATTGCTTTAAACCCATCTCAGAGTCTGTTTACATTTCTATATACCGTTTTCCACCGATCATAGTTACTTTTTAAAAACTGCCTCATGCCTGCTTTATCAGCCATATGGTACTGCCTAATAGTCCTACTTTTATAACCTTCCTTTCTATCACATTTATTTTTAACTACGACAAAGCAGCTTTGTGATCACTAATATCATCTATTACTTCGGATTCTCTATAGAGCTCATGTGGTTTTATCAGCACCACGTCCAGGATATTTTTCCCTCTGGTTGGTTCCGTCACTTTCTGAATCAGCTCTCCCTCCCATATTAACTTATTTGCCTTTTTTGGTCATGATTCCTGTCGTTCGCATTTCCTTGTATGTATGTTTAGTCCTCAGCCCGAAGGCTGGTTGGATCCTCAACAGTTCCGCCATCAGCTGTCATAGATGGCCTAGGCATCACTGAAGAGGCGTACTAGGGAAATGAGGAGTGAGGTAGTTTCCCGTTGCTTTCCTCACCGAGCCAGAAGTTGCTATTACACATCAGTCTGCCAAGCCCACTGAAATGCATGCACCAACTGACCCTATGAGCAATATTTTCACACCATTCATAGCAGGGACTGGCTGCAGAAGGAATGGCATTACTAGCATTACTCATACCTCAGTCACTTTCATTTTGTCAAAGCTAAGGATAAAGCTGAGACAGATCAATGAAAGTAACAAAATTGCTCTAGCCCATACCAGAAGACATAGTGCACTGTAAGCACTAGGTCCTGCCAGCAAAGGCACCGCATTTCCTTACCAATTGACATTTGGTAAATTCAGATTTCCCGCTACAATCACATTCCTTTCCATGTCGTTTCCCACATAGCTGATTATCTTATCAAATAATTCTGAATCCGTGTCAGCGCTACCCTTTCCCGTTCTGCACACTCCAAAGACATCAAGTTGCCTATTATCTTTAGAAATGAGCCTTACACCTAGAATTTCATATTTCTCAACTTTTTCGTAGCTTACAAATTCTTCTTTCACCAGAATGAATAATCCCCCCCCCCCCACCATTCCTATCCTATCTCTATGATACACTCTCCAGTTCCGTGAGAAAATTGCTGCATCCATTATATCATTTATCAGCCATGATTCAACTCCTATTACAATATCTGGTAAATATATATCTATTAAATTACTTCATTCTATTCCTTTCTTTAAAATACTTCTACAGTTCAACACTAACATTTTTATGTCATTCCTACTTGACTTCCAGATCCCTGTAACCTTGTCACCGCTCCCTAAGGTACAGGGATCTGGAAGTCAAGTAGGGATGACATAAAAATATTAGTGTTGAACTGTAGAAGTATTGTAAAGAACGGAATAGAATTAAGTAATTTAATAGATATATACATTTACCAGATATTGTAACAGGAGTTAGGGAATCTGCCACCTGGGCGCCTTCCCTAAATGCAGATCAGTATTGATTGATTGATTGATTGATTGATTGATTGATTGATTGATTGATTGATTGATTGATTGATTGATTGATTGATTGATTGCCGTGGTTACTAATAACGCTAATTACAGATGGAACATGAACGTATCCAAGATATAAATGCCAGAGAAAGAGAAAATATCACTTAATAATGCGTCTCTATTTTGTATGAGAACAGACATCTGTAAATGGGATTCTGCTAACACGTTCCACGTGCTGAGAGAAAGGTCCTGGTACTATAACAAACGAATATGCCAGTTAATGCCGGGTATTGCACATTCGTGCTTTTACCTCTTACTTGTCCCGATCATGTACGCGTGCATTATCAGCCGGTGACTGTTCCTTTATTTTATAAGCTGCCATATTGCGGAATGTGAATCGTGATAGAATGGTTACAAAATGAGAGTATCATGGCTGACGAAGGAAACCGCTCTAAGAAGGGATTAATGCAGAATATATTTAACGTAGATGAGGGAGATATTCAAGTGATACAATAAATTTCGTACATGTGTGGAATGTGGGATATTAATTTAATAGATCCAGTTTCATGTAATATTTTGTGAAAGAATGCCCTCTTACATCGCCAGACTTTTACCTATGGTTATTTTCTTTTGCCGTATCACCTGGCACACGTATTATGGTAGCGATTAGAAACAGGAAAGGAAGTGACCGCAGCTTTAATTAAGGCACATGCGGTATTTACCTTTAATGGAAATGGGAAATTGCAAGAAAACCGTTTGCAAAATTTGAGCCCACCGTCTCGTGAATGTAAGCTCACACGTACGTGACACGAACTGCGAAGTACGTTTTCCAGTTAATTATCCTTAGTATTGGGCTGTCGACTTTTCTTGATGGATGCAGTTGACACAGACCAGAGTAGCTTCAACTGAACTCATGTTCGGCTGTGACAGTTTGCTTTACATCGCGCCCACGCAGATATGTGTTATGGCGACAATGGGATACGAAAGAACTAGGAGTGGGAGGAAGTGGCCGTGAGCTTCATTGACGTACATCCCTAGCATTCGCGTGGTATGAAAATTGGAAATCACGGAAAACACTCTTCATCAATGTCGACAGCGGGATTCGAACCCACTGTATCCTTAATGCAAACTGATAGTTACGTAAGCATACCGCGTACCCAATCTCTCGATGGGTATGACAGTAGGAAAGTCTGAGTGTTGGGAAAATTACTCCTCAGTTGCACTTCAATAGCAGTTTCTAGCTCAGTGAGGAAAGCAACGGCGAACTACCTCATTCTTCGTTCTGCCTAGTGCACCTCATTTTGGTGACACCGTCTGTTTGTGTCGTTTCCATACAACCACATAACTTCAGTGGTGCTGTTTGAGGATCCAAACAGCTTTCGGGCTGATGACCTAACAAACAGTTCTGGGCTATGAATGAAAAACACCAACATTTGAAACACACAGTAGAACGTACATATGAACATTTTAATCGAATTCCTGTCCATTTCTGACACTGGAATGTATCTCGTTGGAGTTCCTAAACAACTCTCAGATTTGTGATAGAGTTGGAAACCGAAGTCAGGCGAGCGGAGCCTCAGATGACTATGATAAGCCTCAGGAGATGCGACATGATAACCATTTTTATCGAGAGGTAACTTGTGACTTATTTTGTGATCAACAAGTAGAGAGTCGCTAGATCGATCCCCTTTAGCCGTGACTGTGGCGACGCAGAGCGCAAACAGACGCGTAGTTTACGACCAGCCTGTCTTTACTGCTGCTTCCGTCCCTGATTAACTTATTCCCCTTCTACTTCAGTACCACCTGTCCTTCTCAGTTTGATGGACCAGAGCACATGATGGTGGGAGCAGTTCTCAAGAAAGTTCCTTTTGTTCCTCTCCAGTGCCGGAATCATCCCTCTGCTAGGACTGAGGTGTGACGTACCGACATAAAAAGCAAATGAACAGCTCTGAACCTGATCCTTCGGTGTAAGTAGGACACGAAATTGAACGAGACTAAAGACAAGCACATTATTTCTGAGATAATCCTGCAAAAGTATTTTCATTACTTTCCTCGATTCTTTGTAATACATCGTAACATTTTACATTCCATTGTATATTAATACAAAATTGCGATGGGATCATCTAGTTCTCACAGTCGATGAAAATTGTGAACTTCTATCTGTAGAAAATGGCAAATGTATGAACTATAATAATAAATACCTCCATAAGTTGACTTTAAATTTGTTTGAAGATACGGTATAGAATGGTAAGCAAAAGCTAACTCAATATTATATTTGGAATAATATATTTAATATGCGTAACCAGTTCTCAAATACCCGAACGACATAATTCAAAATTTGATTAGATCCTAAGTACCACCTGCCATGCTAATAATGTCTTCAGTCAGTTTGGAAATTATTATTATTATTATTATTATTATTATTATTATTATTATTATTATTATTATTATTATTATTATTATTATTATTATTATTATTATTATTATTATTATTATTATTATTCATTGGTGCCAGTAATGACCGTGAGACCTCTTGTGGGCCCACCCGGTTTTCATTCTTTCGAAGGGTGCTTTTCTCCATGCATCAGAATGGACATGCTTCACTCGAGTTGGAATTCCTTCTTGCTGAAACTAAGTTTATGTCTGAGTGGTGCTCGAAGTCGAATGTATGTTTCTGAGATTCCATACTTTATAAGAAATTTATCGATCACCACCAACCGAGGAGGAATCGTTTCGATAATTCTGAAGTAGGATAACCAATATTTCAGCTGCACTCTGAAGAGGTGAGCGTAAAAAGTTATCCTCCTTTTCCGGATTATACTTGATATATTTTTGGTATGGATGTTTCTTTCTAAGTTTCTCGGAAGTCTGTATTATTATTATTATTATTATTATTATTATTATTATTATTATTATTATTATTATTATTATTATTATTAGACCGTTTGCTTTACGTCCCACCGACACAGGTAGGTGCTATGGCTATTATGGAATAGGAAGTAATCGTGGTGTAAATCTGGTATAGCCCAAGCAATTGGCTGGTGAGAAAATGGAGAAGCACGAAACAAAATCTTGGGGGTTGCCGACGGTAGGATTCGAGCCCACTATCTCCCGACTGCAATCTCACAAGAAAATAGGAAAGAAGAACGCAAGGAAACAATTACTTTGCAGGCAATCCTACATATTTTTATAAAAATGGATGAATATTACTATCTGGCATATCGCTGCCTCTTTGGACAACTTATTGCCAATATTCTGAGCGAATACTTCGTAAAGTAGGTAAGTATCATATTCACCCATTGTCTGTGTTTGTACCTCTCAGATCTTCGATGAAACCAGATGCGATCATTATGAACCCGTGATCGGGCCTGAAAGCCTCTAATGAACTGTCTCTCTGTGGGGAATGTGTCTGAAGTATTCAGCGCAATGAAATCATGTGCTCGTCTTCGGGATTTGGTTTGAACTTCAAAAATAAAGAGCTCATTCGAATGGGTGAGGTGTCGTTTGATCTCGGTGAACAAATGTTGAAAATAAGTGCTGATCAGTGTTACTGTTTGGTTGTATGTCTCTTCACCACAGGAAAATGGCTTGCCAGAAATCCATGAAGCTCAGAAGTTAGGTTCAGCGATGTCTGGTGACTTGTTCAGGCTATATACCTTTACACTTGTAGAGTGTAGCTCTCTTCACGTATCACATGGAATGTTCGATGAGGCCACCTCGTGCCTCGCTCGTCTGGGCAATGAGTAGCGAACAGCTGACACCCTGCCAAGATGGTTCATCATCAACAGGAGATGAACGTACGACAGATTTTTACGTGTGGCTTAAAGTAAACATCCAAGTGAATTACGTCCCGAGAGCGCGCCGGCCAATCAAAAGTGGGATAGGTTTAACTTCCGTGCTGTCTTAGCCACGTCCCACACTATTGCAGCCTGCCCTACGTTGCTGGGAGCAACGTAAAAGCTATCACATTCATCTCCTTCCCTCCCACTGCCTTAACCTAATTCCTGGATGGCATTCTATTCTGCCTCACTTTCCTCCACACGTGGATGACAATCGAGTCCCTCACGACCTGAATCCCACCTAATTTATCACATCCCCTTCCCTTCTGGTATCCCTTATCTTCCCTGATAGCTGCTGAATCAACATTCTCTTCCCGTCCCTTCTTCCACTTCCCTCTTCCTAACCTCCTAAAACCTAACCATACCCCATGGAGCAACAGCGCTGAAGGGGCTTGGCCTACCAAGCGACCACTTCTCAGCCCGAAGGCCTGCAGATTATGAAGTGTCGTGTGGTCAGCACGAACAATCCTCTCGGCCGTTATTCTTCGCTTTCAGACCGGGGCTAGAATCTCACCTTCAAATAGCACCTCAATTGTTATCACGTAGGCCGAGTTGACCTCGATCCAGCCCTCACATTGGGGTAAAAATTGCTGACCTGACCGGGAATTGAATCCGGGGCCTTCGGGTAAGAAACAAGCACGCATCCCCAATACCGCGCGGGGCCGGTATTGTTATCCTCTTCCCTCCGTAAAATTTTGACAGTTTGGTGTGTCAAAAATGCAGGATGCCAGAGAAGCCAGCAATTTTAGTCCCTTACGCTCCATTCGAATAACAATTCTGAAAATGTCTCTACGACGACGCAGGTGCCGGAATTTCATAAAATTGGCAATAACTCTTGAACTTTCCATATCCACTTAGGAAGTCAACATAGAAGTATCGTTCAAGAACGGTTGAAATTGTCCAAATATTATTGAAAAGGATATATTTCTGCTATAAATTATAATTGTCCTGCTTGTCCACATGACCGTGTAGGGGTAGACTTAACTTATTTCCTTTATCTCCTAAGTAGAGCATAGGGCATCAATGTTCTTCCGCCACCGGAATATTTTCTGCGCCATCGTCCTGATCTCGATCCTCGTCTTCCATTATTTCTCCTCCCTTTCACTATTACACTCCTCTTCCATGTGTTCCTTTGTCCGCCTCTTCTCCTGCTACCTTGTGGGTTCCATTCCACGGCTTGTCTTGCTATGTTGCCTTTCTCGCCGTAATTTATTCCCAATCCACGTCCACTACGACGCACCTCAATATCAATGGGTGTTCGATGGGTTCTCCACAGCTCTTCATTGGAGATTACCTGTGGCCACCATATTCTCAGGATATTCCTCAAACTTATGTTCACAAATGTTTGGAGTCTGGTAAATAGTTGTTTGTTAGACTTCCAAGTTTCACACCCATACAGCAGTACTTACTTGATATTTGTATTGAAGATTCGTAGTTTGGTAAAGGTGTTAAGTTCCCTTGATTTCCAGTTTGGTATAATCTCCTTTAGCCCTATTTGTGCTATTTCGTATATCCACTTTAGTTCGTCCCTCAGTGGTGACCAGGTACTTGACTTGCTCGATTTCCTGGATTCCTAAAAATAATAGTGCCTTATTTCGGTTATTACAGCACATCTGTAGAGGTAGTATGCTTGCCCCTTAAATTAAAGCTCCGGATTTGAATCCCGGCAAGTCCATGAATTTTCACTTAGAACTGAGGACTGAAACAGATTTATCGTAGCCTCCTGAGACCAACTAAGAAGCTGTCTGACATGAGAAGCACCTGATCCGGTCACTGGAGCTAAATGACCACAGCGCACTGCATTGTGCAGGCCATCTGGATGGACAGCGGTCGTCTTGTCCTGCAGCAATATGAGTGTGTTTCTGATTTGTCCAAATCACACCCATTCGTCAAATTTGACTGACTTTCTCTGTATGCTCTTTGACTGTTCCTGAAATGCATGGTTCTTGACGCCACAAGATGTCGCTGAGTACCACCGAAAATCAATGTGCTCCGTATTTACATTGCAAATGTTGTGGAGTGGTTGTTATCTCCGCACCTCGATCTGCCCAAGAGCAGATGATGAATTCAAGACGAGTTGAATTTTAAAGGAATCGACTGTTAAATTAATTATAAATGCTGGCTTGCTTATTTGAATATCTCTGATTTAATATCGTTACAGTGAATCTGTAATGACTCTTGAATCTATGATTACAGACGTAGCAGTCCTGCTTCTCGGATTTAAAATATATATTCGCTACTTGGCCTTAATTCACTTTATTAAGTTAAATTTCACGATTTATTAAAATTAAGGAGACAACAAAGAACTAAATAAGGGTATTAGGGTAATAAGAACAAAAGTCGCAATAAATAAGGAGTATTTTAGTCAGTTAATACAACAAGTGCAGGGATCCACACGTAGTACTGGAAGTGTTACATTGATACGGTAATGGCATTTATGGGCCTGCCTCTGTCTCGTCTATTTTACAATCATATTTATTATTATTAGGCAAAGTGTCGAAGGTCTTGGTTAGCGTTTGGCCATGTCGTGTTCAACACGGCCTCCGTAGTGTAACACTCCACGTCTATTTTCTTCACTCTGTCCTGCATTAGTTGCTCCCAGGCGTCTGTGAATGGCAGCGCTCTCTTCATCCGGAGGTCCTCGATGAAGATCTCCTTGGCATGTGCATACGCTAGTCGATATTCGATATCCCCAGGGTAGCATTCAGAAAGCGCGACTTGACTGTTTCGGGTGTCCTCAAGTTCGCCATGGTCAGCTTCTGCCAGATGATTTCCGGCACGTGTGTGGCGATGGGAGCTATTTACGCGCAAGTAATCTCATAGCCGTACCCAGTGAAAGCTTCGTGATTGTTTTAATGTCATATATGGCTTCGGTTGCCGCCGCTGCTCGAGACTTTATGTGGGCTCTGTAGACTCTAGCTGTTGTTGTAATGTCAGTCCTAGATATGCGAAAGTATTTACTGACTTGGCAGGAGTTGAACCTAGGTGAATCTTGTCACTAGCTGCTTCTCTGCCTCCTTTCCAAAACATTATTTTTACAGTTTTCTTAGTGTTGATTTTCATCTTGTTATCCTGTGCCCTTGTGTCTACATTGTCTATGGCTTTTTGCAGTTCAGGTAGGGAACTCGAACCAATGACCACAATACGTTAACATTTTCTGTTCCAAGCTTAGTTGTCATCACCACGCCGTGTGTCGCTATGTTAAAGAGCAGGGGGCCCAGTGGGTCGCCTTGCAGTACTCCATTGGTTTGCGTTATTAGATTCGAAGTTGTAATACGGTCATCAGTTTGTTTGTAGTTACTCGTTAGAACGTTCCTTATCAGTTTCGTGAGTTGTACTTCCATGACCCAATCGAATCCCGCACATGTACCATGTACTCACTTGGACAAATCGGAAATCTTCTATTTTGATCTTTTGTAAAAGTGAATGATGGCAGTATACATGGTCGTTCTAGTTTTTCTCAACTCTATGCACAATTTGTGCCATGTATCTTCAAATGAAATGTGAATTACAATTAGAGCTGGTGTTGACACAAGGAAAATCAAGCAAGGATAAAACTTTAATTGTCTGGGAAAGTGGGTGGAGTCGAACTTTTCCGAGAAAGAAGTATCCGCGTCACGCATGCAGAAACAGAAAATGGCATACGAGCTAAGTACGGGTGTCCACGACGATCCTTCAGAGCGAAGCTGAAGCGCTACTGCAGAGGTCCACCATCCGGAAAAGAAGGATAACCTTTTATGGACGTGTGATGCGAATCAACCCACCAAAATTGGAGCATCGGATCATTAATTACTATCAGGACAGTAAAATCAAAGGATCGTGGTTCACTGAGGTAGAAGTAAATCTCGCAGAACTCTGGATGACACGTATTGACACCGGCGAGCGTGACGTACTGAAGAAGAAACTTCAGCCGTGGAGTTGTTTGTAGGAAAATCAGAGCTAAAAGCAAGAAAGGCATGGATACAGTGTACGAAAGGAGAGCTCCGTGAAATAGTGCAAAAGTACTGCGCAAATGTCACTTTTAATGACGTGGTTCATAGCTGGCGGAAATGAGACGGATGAATAATAAATATATATATATACATTCGTTTAGCCCCTTAAGGAGCACGTGCAACCATGAAATAGCACTGGTATTCTTCATCTTCTTCTTCTTATCTTCCCAAAACTTCCTCATTCCTTCACCATGGGCCTGCCGTGTTTATTGTGTCCATGAGTTTTTAAGTTTCAAGCTTCCCTCAGGTGGATTTTTTGCTGCAAATTTATGAGTGTTTATCTTTCGTCTCTATGTATTCCCTGTGGGTGCCATTGGATCAACGTCGACTTCTGCGAGGTCCTTTTGTGTATCCACTAGCCAGCGAATTTTGGTTTGTAGGTTTCCATTGATAATAAGAAATATTTTCTTAAGTCAGTCGTGAGTCATCCATTCGTGCTAAATGTCCATAAAATTTCATACGCCGTTTGCGTGTGGCTGAAGTGAATCGCTCAATCAATACATAGATTTCTTCCGAACTTTTTCGCATCCAAATGCCCTCTTGAAACTAGGGCCCGAATATCTTCCTCAGTATCTGTCGTTCAATTTTCTCAATGTCCTTGTTTTTAGTGGTGAGTGATGACGTCTCAGTTGCGTAGAGTGCCTCAGGGAGGACAACAGTGTGGTAGTGTCGGAGTTTGGCTTTTGTGGATATTTATTTCTTATTGTGGACCGTCCAGATGGTAAGGTATGTTTTACGTAGTTTTTTGCGCGCATTTTGTTGGCTGCTTTTTCATTGCCTGAATTACCAAAAATTTCACGCAAGTGCTGGAATTGTTTGACTTGCTAAATGTTGCCATTTTGGTCGCTAGTGATGTAAGGTGTGTGCACTTGCAGTCCTTGTATTGCGTTTTCTTCATATGAGATGTGGAGACCAGTTTTGATTGCAATCTCGTGAAGCTTCTCGATGGAGTGCATGACTTCTTCGGGAGTCCGGGTAATTATTGCTAGATCGTCAGCAAAGTCAAGGCATTTAATATTAATCCGTTTACTTTTCGTTCCCATGTTTATTCCGGGTACTTCTATCTCCCATGTTTTAATGACCTTATGCAGTACTAGGTTGAACAGAAGTGGGGACAATTCATCTCTGTGTCCATTATTATTATTATTATTATTATTATTATTATTATTATTATTATTATTATTATTATTATTATTATTATTATTATTATTATTATTCGCTGGGGCCATGTGGACCACGTTAAGTCTTGTTACATTTGCAGTGAACTTTGCTTTCTTTGAGCCCAGAATTCCCCCATTCTTTCTGAGTGGACCTCCCTGTGTTCCTCTCTCCGAGGGACACCGTGTCTTCTTTTCGGTTGTTCGTCTCGGTTTAGCCCCTTCGTCACTGTCTTCTTTCGTAAAAGACCTCTGCCAAAGACGTCTTTTGGTTTGGTCTGTAGCGCTTGAAGGTCTTCTTTGGTGTTTATAAACCAACGGGTTTGGTCGGGATGTTTCTGTCCATAAGTTTGACGTGACCATAGAATCACGCCCGTCTATTTCGGATCGTGTTTATACTTTTCTTACTGACTTCCTTATTGGATCTTTGGTTGATGCCATTCTGGTAGTTGGATCCCATGATTCCCCTAATTATTCTGGGCTCCTTTTTCTCCAATTCTTTGAGGAGTCCTTTATTGGCATATAGGGATAGGGTTTCGGTTGTACACATAATTTGTGGCTTCATAACCGTTCATACTCATTCACTAACTCACCCACTTACTCACTCACTCCGTAGGCTTCTGAGGGATGTGAAGTTCCCGTGCCGATCTCACAGTCATCTTCCATCCTTTTCGATCTTGAGCCCGCTCTTCCCAGTTATCAATTTGGAGGGTCCTGCATACCTTGTTGATCTTCTTCTTCCAGGTGCTTCGAGGTCTTCCGGAAGATTTCTTTCCTTTAAGAGATCCCTTGTATAGATCTGCTGGTGCTCTCTTATCCTGCATCCTCTGTATATGTCCAGTTCAGAGTAGTCTGTTGGATTCTGTCACACCCATTATAGTGTTTTGTTGGGAGAGGGTGCAAATCTCATAATTAGATTTTTTCTGCCAGCTTTGAGAGATAAGATCGAATCATGGCCCAAAGACTTGCAACTGCTGCTGCTGTTTCTTGGTTATACTCCATATCTCGGAAACATACACAAGTACTGATCGAATGATTGTATTGTAGATGATCATTTTTGCATTCCTTGTTAAAAACTTGCAGCCTAATATAGGGCTCATAGAGTAAAATATCTTACTTGCATTCTTATATTCTAGCTTGGTGTTGCTGTTGCCTTCGGTTTTGATCACTGATTAATACAGCGAGGAATTTAAACTCGTCCGCCTCTGTGATCTAGTGTTTAGCGTGATTAGCTGCCACCCCCGGAGGCCCGGGTTCAATTCCCGGCTCTGCAACAAAATTTGAAAAGTGGTGGGGGACGTCGTGAGGTTAACTGAGTAAAAGTGGGTTCGACTCCCACCTCAGCCAACGTCGAAGTGGTTTTCCGTGGTTTGCCACTTCACCTCGGGGCAAACGCCGGGAGGGTACCTTACTTAAGGCCACGACCGCATGGCCCCTGTTCAGCATAGCAGGTGAGGTAGTGGTCATTCTCCCCAGTTGTATCCCAAAGTATGAAGCTCCAGGACACTGCCCATGAAGCGTAGAGGTGGGATTCCTCGCTGCGTCCGAGGAAGAAACACACCTTGGATGATGAAGAAGAAGGAATTTATAGTTCTCTGCTCTTTCCCCATCTTCAAAGGCAATCTGTCAACCTCCTCTCTGTAGAAACATGTAATGTGAATTTTTATCATTCACGCGTAAGGCAATTTTTGCTACTATTTCCTCTAGTTTCAGAAATAACTGCGTAATTTCTCATTAATTGCGGCCATAACATAAGTATCATCTGCATGTGCAAGGACTTTATGTTATCTCGCCAATATCATACCAGGAGCTAATTTCCTGATAATCTTCTCCTACATAAGTATTGGCTTCAGTAGTAGTATTATTATTAGGCAATATAAGCCTCGTGGATATGGTCGTTATGGCGTGAAGTCTGTATCAACTAAACATGTGGTTAGTCACTTCGAGTCCCGTTGTTCGAAAACATTTTTACCGTCAGAATGTTGGCCGGAAGGGTAGGAGAGGAGATTACTCGTCAAAGCCCTGGATTCAGCAATGTGAGGACATATGACGCTGTTGATGGTGATTCCTCCGTAGGACGCGGGACATAAATCACTGAGCAGACCCCTTGATACTATTCGACAGGAGCAAGCTATGTGCCGGCACCAGGTTTCGCCCTCTTCCTTCCTCCTATCATATATCACGTAATTCATTTATCTCATTGACTCATCCGATGACATTGACGTCAGGAAGGGCATCCGGTCGTAAAAACTCGCTAGGAAGGTTCATCTCAGTTCATACCCGGAAGAGAAGAGTTGGACATATTAATTATTATTATTTTCAGGTGAACTCATAATAGATCCTAGAGAATCACTGGAGATGTGGAAGGAATATTTTGAACATCATCTCAACGTAAAAGGAAACCATCCTGGTGGTGTTGCAAACAGCCAAGCTCATGGGGAGGAGGAAAATGATGTTGGTGAAATTACGCTTGAGGAAGTGGAAAGGATGGTAAATAAACTCCATTGTCATAAGGCAGCAGGAATAGATGAAATTAGACCTGAAATGGTGAAGTATAGTGGGAAGGCAGGGATGAAATGGCTTCATAGAGTAGTCAAATTAGCGTGGAGTGTTGGTAAGGTACCTTCATATTGGACAAAAGCAGTAATTGCACCTATCTATAAGCAAGGGAACAGGAAGGATTGCAACAACTATCGAGGTATCTCACTGATTAGTATACCAGGCAAAGTATTCACTGGCGTCTTGGAAGGGAGGGTGCGATCAGTCGTTGAGAGGAAGTTGGATGAAAACCAGTGTGGTTTCAGACCACAGAGAGGCTGTCAGGATCAGATTTTCAGTATGCACCAAGTAATTGAAAAATGCTACGAGAGGAATAGGCTGTTGTGTTTATGTTTCGTAGATCTAGATAAAGCATATGACAGGGTACCGAGGGAAAAGATGTTCGCCATACTGGGAGACTATGGAATTAAAGGCAGATTATTAAAATCAATCAAAGACAATTGGGCTTCAGTGAGAATCGATGGTAGAATGAGTTCTTGGTTCAGGGTACTCACAGGAGTTAGACAAGGCTGTAATCTTTCACCTTTGCTGTTCGTAGTTTACATGGATCATCTGCTGAAAGGTATAAAATGGCAGGGAGGGATTCAGTTAGATGGAAATGTAGTAAGCAGTTTGGCCTCTGCTGACGACTTGGCCTTAATGGCAGACTGTGCCGAAAGCCTGCAGTCTAATATCTTGGAACTTGAAAATAGGTGCAATGAGTATGGTATGAAAATTAGCCTCTCGAAGACTAAATTGATGTCAGTAGGTAAGAAATTCAACACAATTGAATGTCAGATTGGAGATACAAAGCTAGAACAGGTCAATAATTTCAAGTACTAGGTTGTGTGTTCTCCCAGGATGGTAATATAGTAAGTGAGATTGAATCAAGGTGTAGTAAAGCTAATGCAGTTAGCTCGCAGTTGAGATCAGCAGTATTCTGTAAGAAGGAAGTCAGCTCCCAGACGAAACTATCTTTGCATCGGTCTGTTTTCAGACCAACTTTGCTTTACGGGAGCGAAAGCTGGGTGGACTCAGGATATCTTATTCATAAGTTAGAAGTAACAGACATGAAAGCAGCAAGAATGATTGCTGGTACAAACAGGTGGGAACAATAGCAGGAGGGTACTCGGAATGAAGAGATAAAGGCTAATTTAGGAATGAACTCGATGGATGAAGCTGTACGCATAAACCGGCTTCGGTGGTGGGGTCATTTGAGGCGAAATGAGGAGGATAGGTTACCTAGGAGAATAATGGACTCTGCTATGGAGGGTAAGAGAAGTAGAGGTAGACCAAGACGATGATGGTTAGACTCGGTTTCTAACGATTTAAAGATAAGAGGTATAGAACTAAATGAGGCCACAACACTAGTTACAAATCTTGGATTGTGGCGACGTTTAGTAAATTCTCAGAGGCTTGCAGACTGAACGCTGAAAGGCATAACAGTCTAAAATGATAATGTATGTATGTATGTATGTATGTATGTATGTATGTATGTATGTATGTATGTATGTATGTATGTATGTATGTATGTATGTATGTATTCTTTTCGTTTCAGCCATCTATGGGCTACGATTACGCAACTTCATTGCTTTCTCAAGTTCTTTCTCCTTCCTCTTTTGCCAGTATACCTTCATCCGTTGGCTTGCTCGTGCTGGTTCTTCTGCCGAGAATACTCTATTCTTCCCCGTTTTCCCATCAGTTAGGTCCTTCACCTCGGCAACTCTCTGCCTGAAGATTTTTCTGTTTGTTATATCTTCTGCCATGATCCCTCTTTTTTCTAAATCTCGGTGGACTTCTTGTACCCATGGGACTTGTGTCTTCCTCTTCTCCTGGAAGGTGAGGATCCTGTTGGCGAGTCTCTCCGATCCTATCCTTTTAATATGTCCGTAGAACATCATTCTCCTCTTTTTCATTGTGGTGGTGATGTTTTCAAATTGTTGGTATAGTTCTTGGTTTGGTCTCATGCGAAACGTAAACTTGTCTGATGATTTTATGGGTCCAAGAATCTTTCTAAGGAACCTCCTTTCCTTCTTTTCCAAATCTGAGAGTCCCTTCGTGGCTATTGTCTCAGCTGCGTATAGATTTTCAGGTTTGACTATCGTGCTGTACTGCTTGAAATTGGCCGGGTAGGAGAGTGACTTAGATTTGTAGGTGTTCTGACATAATCTAAACGCAGTTTCCATCTTTCTTTCACGTTCTTGAATTGCTGCTTTCGGACATATTATTATTATTATTATTATTATTATTATTATTATGATTACTTAACAAGTACCTTGCTATTGGTAGACACCCAGGTTGAAATGCTCACTTAAAATAGCACAGGAACTTAATTAAATTAAAAAGTGCAATGCACAACACGAACAGTGCCAAATAAAAACAATATATTACGAAACACTGTATCAAAACAGGAATATGAACGGTAACAAGAGAAGTGAACTAAAAGCACATCAATAAAAAAGTACCGAAAAATTAAAGCTAATTTAGGAATATAGTACATTAATTGGTATCAATCGCATGGCAACTAGCGCAAAATTCACAAATTATACCATAAAGTGTGGCGTTACAAGTAGGTAAATTAATAACTGTAACGCGATTATACACTAATTCATGCAACATTATTTTACATTTCATATTCATAGTGAATACTGTTACAATATTTCATTAAATATAATAAAGCATAATAACTGCAGTGCACTCCTCTCACACATAATTTAAATAATTTCGAAACGTGTACGAGATCAGGACATTGAGGTTTGTATCAAGACTGGTGGAGGTTATCAATACCGTGGTATTATATTGAATATTTAATTTTCAACTTGTTACATATTGTACATGATATGACTTTTAGAGCCGGGAGTGTCCGGGGACAAGTTCGGCTCGCCAGATACAGGTCTTATAGGCGATCTGCGCCCCAGTGCCAGCGAAATTAACCAATGATGGTTAATATACCCGACCTTGTCGGGAATCAAACCCGGGACTCCTATGACTAAAGGCCAGCACGCTAACCATTTAGCCATGGAGCCGAACACAACTTGTACAGTTACTTTAACAAGGGAAGTGAAGTAGTCAACTGGACGTCAGTGGCATCCAAAATTACAATCTTCCATTTATGGCGTCGGACGTTCTGTATGATGCCCTACGTCATATTTGTTCTGTTGGAAAGAAATGGGTTACAAGTCTTGTTCCATAATCTAGCGCACTATACATCAACGGTGGAGCATCGAAAGCGAGGTGATGATCGGCTAGTGACTTTGTTAGGTGCTTATTATCTCTTTGATACTTATTGAAACGACATACTAAGTTGAAACTTTATTTCTAGTAGTACATTGACTGACAGAGCAAATGCAACACCAAGAAGGAGTGGTTCGAAAGGGATGAAAGTTGGGGAAAAAACACAGACGGCACGGACGAATAATTGATGTTTATTTCAAACCGATATGCAGGTTACACAATGCGCACGGCATCGACTCAGTAGGATGTAGGACCACCGCGAGCGGCGATGCACGCAGAAACACGTCGAGGTACAGAGTCAATAAGAGTGCGGATGGTGTCCTGAGGGATGGTTCTCCATTCTCTGTCAACCATTTGCCACAGTTGGTCGTCCGTACGAGGCTGGGGCAGAGTTTGCAAACGGCGTCCAATGAGATCCCACACGTGTTCGATTGGTGAGAGATCCGGAGAGTACGCTGGCCACGGAAGCATCTGTACACCTCGTAGAGCCTATTGGGAGATGCGAGCAGTGTGTGGGCGGCCATTATCCTGCTGAAACAGAGCATTGGGCAGCCCCTGAAGGTACGGGAGTGCCACCGGCCGCAGCACATGCTGCGGTGGGCATTTAACGTGCCTTGAATACGCACTAGAGGTGACGTGGAATCATACGCAATAGCGCCCCAAACCATGATGCCGCGTTGTCTAGCGGTAGGGCGCTCCACAGTTACGGCCGGATTTGACCTTTCTCCACGCCGACGCCACACTCGTCTGCGGTAACTATCACTGACAGAACAGAAGCGTGACTCATCGGAGAACACGACGTTCCGCCATTCCCTCATCCAAGTCGCTCTAGCCCGGCACCATGCCAGGCGTGCACGTCTATGCTGTGGAGTCAATGGTAGTCTTCTGAGCAGACGCCGGGAGTGCAGGCCTCCTTCAACCAATCGACGGGAAATTGTTCTGGTCGATATTGGAACAGCCACGGTGTCTTGCACATGCTGAAGAATGGCGGTAGACGTGGCGTGCGGGGCTGCCACCGCTTGGCGGCGGATGCGCCGATCCTCGCGTGCTGACGTCACTCGGGCTGCGCCTGGACCCCTCGCACATGGCCCTGCGCCAACCATTTTTGCCACAGGCGCTGCACCGTGGACACATCCCTATGGGTATCGGCTGCGATTTGACGAAGCGACCAACCTACCCTTCTCAGCCCGATCACCATACCCCTCGTAAAGTCGTCTGTCTGCTGGAAATGCCTCCGTTGACGGCGGCCTGGCATTCTTAGCTATACACGTGTCCTGTGGCACAAGACAACACGTCCTACAATGATTGTCGGCTGAGAAATCACGGTACGAAGTGGGCCATTCGCCAACGCCGTGTCCCATTTATCGTTCGCTACGTGCGCAGCACAGCGGCGCATTTCACATCATGAGCATACCTCAGTGACGTCAGTCTACCCTGCAATTGGCATAAAGTTCTGACCACTCCTTCTTGGTGTTGCATTTGCTCTGTCAGTCAGTGTATATTACAACTTTAATAAACTTGAAGTGGATCACAAGGAATCCATCTCACCGCCCATATCTCACGAAATATGTAACCCACTTGGTGTTCTGGCGAGTTGGCTGTGCGTTTAAGGGCCCTTGCATCAGGAAGATGGTGAGTTGGAACCCCACTGCCGGCAGCCCTGAAAATGGTTTCCTGTGGTTTCCCATTTTCACACCAGGCATTTGCTGGGGTTGTACCTTAATTAAAGCCACTTCCGCTCCCTTTCCTCTCCCAGGTTTATCCTCGTCGCCATAAGTCCTATCTGTGTCGGAGCGACGTAAAGCAAAATTATTATTCTATTTCCGTTGATAGCCTATGTCTCAGAATACTATTCAGAGTGTTTTAATGTAAAATATATATTCATATGAATTTTCAATTTTCAAATTATCAGCATTTCAACTCCAACGTCAAGGGTGAAATTAAATTATGGTTTCCTACTGGGGACATTTTTGATAAGAATTGTATTGTCTCCTGAGGAATACCGTAATCCTATAAATCTGTGCACGAGTTCTTAGGTAGGATGCTTACACAAGCACTGTTCTAGATTCTGCTAATCCTTCCCTACGTCTCAGAGAGCACCATATTGGATTCAGTGACATTTACTTGTAGACGGTAGAACAATAATCTTGGGGGCACAGAGAGCAGAGTTTCTCTTGTTGACCGATTGCGTTTGATTGTTTAAGAGTGTCCGACCTCTGCACTTCAATCCATCCCTCCATTCTTCTTGAGAGTTAGAAGAACAATATCGTCCCCAGTATTTTCTTTGTAGCACTCCACCTTCGGTCTCCTTTCTCTCTCTGACGTGCTATATGATACCACGAAGGCCACTACACCACGTTCCTCTACAAAGTGAATTGTTTTATACACTTTACAGTGTTCTGTCTAGAGCACTGAATTGCGCCAATGTATCTAGCTTCCCAAACCTCTTTTTCCAATCTAATATTGGCAGAATCTCCTTAACAACTGTTGGTCAAACAAGTTCCTTGATGAGCCACTATTTTACTGGTTTGAAGCACGCCGGCACTACCTATGAGGGAAAGTCAGCTCTAGCAAGGAGTGAAAGGAGGGGAGTAAAGGAAAATGAAACACTGTCTACACCAGGTACTTGACCGAGCGACGTCGACCGTAGCAGTGGCGGATTCTACACTCATATTAGTGATATACAGTTTCAGTATGTAGGATGAAATAATAAAATTTTAATTATTTTTGTTATATCATAAATTCTTCGGCAGCAAACCGTATGTAATGAAAGTTTTAGTTGCAACAAAACTGAATTTAATGGAAATAACTGATATTTAATTATGTTTATAGAGTGTTATAAAGGATTAATAACACTTCGAATGGTATGTTGAATCTTATAGCCTAATTTGAAGTGGTTTCATCGCAATGAAAACTGACACAGTATGTTTCACAACGTAGAAGGGCTGAAATAATCTTTAAAGTACTTTTCTAGTAAACCTCCAGGAGTGTAATTAAACGAAGATATAATTAATTCTAAACATCGGTTGAGATTCCCTTTATCCCGCTATCCAAAGCAATTTCCTGATTCTGAGAGAATTATTCTAAATGATACACACCAGCACATCTTTTCGAAAGAAGAAATTGCCTCAGGAATTCAGAAAATAGCAGTTGATATATCACCCGGACATGATCCCGTATTATTGAGAATTGTCAGAGAGGAGATGGTTGCTGATATAATTACTCCATATATTAGAGACGACCTTGCTTCAACAAAGCAAGCACAGTATTCATATTTAAATCTGGAAATGGCAAGCTCATCTTGGTGGCCAATCACAATTGCTTCAGTCCTCGGAAGAGTTATCGAGCGAGTCCTCTACCGGAGGTTGAGAGCACCAAGGAGGTTTCACAATACCGAACACGTCAATATTACAATGTGCGAAGAATAATAACAGCAATGCTACTATATTTTTTTCTTGATATTCATAAAGCCTTCGATAACATAGGCTATGAACATCTTGGAAGAACACCGAAAAATTCTGCTGCTTCTTCAAAGCTTTCTTCTCTAGTCGTCTTATTACAAGAATAAATCAAGCACAGGTTGAATGAAAAATTTCAAAAGCAAGCGGGAACCGCTTAAAGGATGCGTTTTACAGGGATCTCCTTTATCTCCAGCATTACACAATCTTGCAACAGATTTTATTTTGGAAGAACTCAACTAGGAACCTGTGGCTACAAAATATGGATTTTCAATATCAGCTGATGTTAAGCCGTTAACCGCCTTAGACTTGGAGGATGTATCAATATTGTTCGAAGTAAGCTCATTGGTGAAGATATCTCAACTTACGGAGGAGACGTCAAGAGAGAAGCAATCAAATATTTGGGAATGAAGTTTGAGAGTCTCAAGTTGTCGGCGCTGCAACAGCGAGGTGGAAACTCACGTCCTCGGTTACTGCTCGCGTGGAACAAGTCTACGAAATACTAGGCATTATAAAATACGATCTGTCAGTTCTGAAGCGTTGAAGGGGTTCACGGTCTCTCTGTTACAGGCAGCACCCGTTGAATTGACATGGTAGCCTTCATAGACCACTGACATGTCTTTATAATATGTCCGACGATCAGATTCGAGACCTTCGGAACAGAACCCAATCAGATACATGGGGAAAAGGAAACAACGTATGAACCAACCATCCCATTGAAATCATAGGATTAATGGTATTCCGCTCTTTCTCTTCCAGTTCTGAAAGTCATTAATAAAATAAACTGCAGTGACTGCCTTGAAATAGTACGTCCAAATCGTGAAGAACCATATCTCCCAATATCTTTAATACAACAATATACGCACAGTGTGTCAAATGGTGAGCGACCAATCAAGACAAGGTCATTGGTTGAACCAGATGAGGGTCGGTGTTGTAACATTCCCTTCCCAACATACACCGGTGTTTATACTAGGTGCATCAGAAGTAAACCGACAAAACATTAGCGATGCTCTTTGTGTTATACTAAGAACGATGGCGAAATCAGATTGGCGGAGATATTTTTTTTTCTTTTCAAAAAAATGAGGTTACTTTTTTACTTCTGGGCGCGTGATTCTAATTGTCGAACTCGCCGCGTTTGCCAGTCGCTACCTGTTGCTGTGCGTCAGAGGTGGGTCGAGGAGGGGAGAGGAGGGGAGAGGAGGGGAGGGGAAGTGGGTGATATATCGAAGCAGCAGTAATCCACAAGTTTCTCGTTCGTTTCGCATAATCCTTTTCCATCCCCATTAGGCTGTATACAGTTTGTTCTGCACTATGCGAACGCCGTAGGGAGAGAATATGAAATTGCACGAAGAATATAGGCAGCTTTCCAGGTCGTTCCCGACACACCACACATCTTGAGCACCACTGTGAACTGTGCATCGAAGTAGGGGGAGGGGGGCATATTGAACATCTACTGCAATCAAACCATGTCTCCTTCGTTCAGTATTTCATTCCATCTACAATATTGTTAATGAAGCAATGCACAATCGTGGGGCGGCAGTGCCCAATAGTAACGAACGTTACTGCGACTAACAGTCTAATTGCAGTGTGTGTGTGTTGTTACGGCTGTTTAGTAAAGATCTCTGGATATTGTCTGTAAGGGACAAGAACAGTCCTGTACGAGTCAAACGAGGAAACTTGTGCTGAGCATTATCTCTGTCTCCAGCATACAGCTCACTTCCATTCCCTCCCCTGACGCATAGCAACAGGTAGCGGCTGGCAAACACGGCAAGTTTGTCAATTTCAATCGCGCGACCGAAAATAACAAACAAAACTCATTTTCACGAAAATAAAAATGTTCTCCGCCAATCCGTTTGCACAATTGTTGTCAATATAACACAAAGAGCATCCCGTATTATTTTTTGTCGATATAGTTGTGATAGGAAACATTCTGCACCATACAAATAAGCAGCGGAACTGATTGTAGTGGAATTTACTTCAGCAGTTCTCAGACATTTAGAAAACTGTTTATAGACCCTCGACGGTGTGGGAGAGTTTATGTGTAGCATACTGACGTGGACTGGCCTTGTCATGGGAAGGAAGTGTGGTGTAGTGTACAGCCATCAGGAAGACTTGAACAATATGGAAAGACCAATTCCGACGTAAGGATGGCTTGACTGAGGTGATGCAGTGCGTGAGTGTGTTGGTGAGGCAAAGTATTAACTGGAGTAACAGTGGCACCTGTGGTGCGGTCGTGCCACTCCCTCAAGAAGGCTCCTGCACCTGATGTTGATTCACAGCAACGTTCTGTTACTTAGTTCACGAGTTGTTAGAGTGAGACTGTGGAAACATTCACAAAAGGCTCAGATGAAGTTATGGAGATCCCAATATCGATCACAGTATAGTAAATCGCTGGACGCAGATAAAACTGGGAAATAATATCCAGTGAAAATAATTATCTCCAACTATCTCAGCTATTCACTGTCAAATGACAGCAACAGTGATAGCGGTTTCAATTTCCTTTGTACAACTGTCACGGATGTATTTTCTACAACTTACAATTATTAATGAGTCATCGGAAATGGCCGACATATCGAAGACACATTGCAGACATTTGAAGTACCCTTGCTTCAGGATTCGATCATATATTTGTATTGTTACACGTTAGGATTTAGGTCATTCACCCTTCCCTTGCCAAAGGTAGGCCTTGTGGTTGGCTTCGTCCAGCTGATCATTCTCATTCTCTATTCCGACTGACATAGCGGATTTGCTTGAACAGACGTTCCTTTAGAACCTGTGGCTGCTGGGCTGCGAACAGTAGTGTGTAAGTCTCTTTTGGAGTCTCTGCCGTATGAAAGGTTGGTGCTTGTGGCACTGAAGATGCGTATGAATAGTTTAAGTGTCTCTGTGCCTTGTGGCAAGTGTCCCTGTATGCTCTTATTGAGAGTAAGTTCTTGTATATTGTCAGGCCAATGTACTCCTTTTGGTGAACGTTCCTTGCGAACATCTCCTGTTCTCATCGTATTTGCCTTTCAACATTAAGGGTGGTTTCTTGTTCCGAAAGCTACGTACCTTATGTTGGTTCCCAAGTTTGCACTAAAGTACTTTACTCTGAAGATTGTATAACGTTCATGTTTATGCACCTACTAAAATTACAGATGGTAAACCTCTTTATGGTTGTTCCTTCTTTCATCAATACACCTCTATCTGCCTCTCATTATCACAATTTACTTTCTGTAAAACCTGGCGCAAACATAAAATAATTCCCTTCCACTTCTACAAGAAAGGAATCTTTTCACACATGTCGCTTCGTACGTTCCATACTTGTATCTCTCTTTCCATTTTTCACTTTCATGCGTGGTACTCATCTTAATTTGAAAGATATTGAACAGATTAGCACGTTTTTTGTGGTAGGATAGTTTATATAAACAAAGTACTCCTGTCTCTTTCCTTTAGCAAAGTAATTGAACTTTCAAAAATAATTTGAATCGCAAGAATTAGAAAGATAGACCTTCCAATACCTGATAGTATTGAGACGCTCACCATAAAGAGGTACAAACCTCCCAAGGCCTCCCGAAAAAATATAAATATAAATATAAATATAAATATAAATATAAATATAAATATAAATATAAATATAAATATAAATATAAATATAAATATAAATATAAATATAAATATAAATATAAATATAAATATAAATATAAATATAAATATAAATATAAATATAAATATAAATATAAATATAAATATAAATATAAATATATTTTTTTTTAAATTGAAGAGTACTGGAGATAAAACGTGGCCTTGTGGGACACCATATTGGGTGACAATCTTTGCTGAGTAAACTCGTTCAATTCTTATATCATATGTTTGATTCCAGTTAATGTTCTTAATAATATGTATATCCTTGTCATCAATTCTAATTTCTTTGAGAGTGTGCATCAATTTTGAATCTTGTTGAGTGTCTAAACCTTTTTCATCATCTATTAAGTAAGCAAAATTTATCACGATCTACTCCTCTAAATCTTTGAAAAACCTCGTGTATATAAAGTATCGCTTCTCTACTACCATGAGCATTCCTTAAGCTAAACTGAGTGTCAGATATTTGTTCCTTACGGCTGTGAATAATTTTGATAAAGGTTTTTAACAAGTGTCTCATTAGGATTACAGTTCTATAATTCCCACATCTCTTCGTGGCATGCTACTCAGGAATAGGAATAAAGGTAAACTTGCGAAGGAACAAACAATTGTTTTGTGTTTCATATTTAAATAATACGCTGGTAACAAGGGAACCTAATGTGGGAGCATTTTGTGCAACCCTTACTCATTCTAGAGTTCCTGTACTATAATGTCCATAAACGAAAATTAAATGAATAAATGTATATACCTAGAATTTGGGAATTTTTCTGCACTTAATGAAGGTTTTCGACGAGACAAAATGTATCGTTAGAGGACGTGATTGTTCTTGTTGTAGTAGTAGTAGTTGTTGTATGGCTCGTCTGTGCATACACTATTTTGATGCAAGTCTCTATGCCACAGTATCCTCAGTTTACATTTCTAAGCTCTTCATCCCACAACTACTCCAATCTGTTTAATACATTCATATTACCCTCTACACTTACCTTAACAACTAAAGGAACAATTTCCAGGTGTCGTGAGATAGCTCTGTCCTATTATTCTATAGCCAATCTTCGCCAAATCTTTCACCTAAGATAAGTTTATTCTTAGATTGCATTTGATAGTCGTTGGCTAGCTATGGAGCATCCTATATATAGAAATGTACTCTTAATACGGTCTATCATGAAAAACATCAACAGTGCAAATTGCTTGCAAAAGTATTGGAAGAAACGCTGAGTGATTCCTCTGACGCCAATCATTGAAGTGAAAGCTGAAATTGTTCTCATAGGTTCTAATACATATCTGAAGCGAAGGTGGGCAGCTCAGACGATAGATTACGGGCTTCCTTAGCACTAGTTTGCGAGTTCAAGCCCTGCACAGTCCGGTGGTGTATGAAGCTGCTCGAATACACCTCGTATCGGGAGATATACTGACATGTTAATGAACTCCTATGCGAAAAAATTACGGCATCTCAGGATGTCCAACATTTTATAAAGTAGTTTTTGTCACGTAAAACATTGTGTTTGTAATTTGTTACCTGAATCAATTTTCTGAACCTCCATCCTCTACTGGGTTAACCCGATTACTTGAATTTTATTAGAGACCAACAATTGTGACAGGAAGTAACACAGCACCACAACTATGAGGGGGTCTTAGTCAACACCCTCGTGAAAATGTTTCTTGGTAACATTAGGTTGAATTTCTCGCTGAATGTGTCTTCCTTTAAAAATTCATATTCCAACTATTGAGGTTTTTAGCACTGGAATCTGCAGCTACCAATTATCGATATTTATCGGTCGTGAATTTCCGATCACTCTTGTATCTATTTCCATTGCATGCATGTTAGTAATATGTTAGTCCAGGCAACATAACAACAAATAATGAACAAGTGTAAGGAATTATTGTAAGTACAGTAAAACCTGTCTTAACGGACACCTCTCATCGGCGGACACCCCTCATTGGCGGACGATTTTATAGGTCCGTAATTAAATGCCATGTTGTGTATGAGTAATTTACCCCTCTTATACGGACACCCTTTATTACGGACACGGACACACCATAGCCACGAGAAACTCAAATTAAACCTCTCCTAACGGACACTTTCTTTTTCAAAAAATTCTGTAATTGTGTCCTGTACAGTATGTATTCGCTTACTTTTTGCACAGCCGGTACTTCCAAGAATCACAGACACCGTAACTTTTGATCCTGGCTGTACACATTCTTGGATGGCAACACTATGCTACGCTATCACTTCCGGAAGTTGTGTGATCTGACATGCTCGACAGCCCTGGAATTCGTACCTTCACTGTCAGGTTACTTTTCATTGACTCGTGGGCTTTTGATGTGTTCAATTTTACGTTAGTAAGTGTGTGTAAACATGGCTCCGAGGAAGTTTTTAACTTTAAAAGAAAAGGTAGGCATAATAGACTATCATAAACGTGAGAAGTGTGGTGTGCGTAAACTGTCCGAAGTGTTTAAGATTGGAAAAACACAGGCAGCTGAAATTGTGAAAAAGCAAGAGGAACTAGTGAGAGAATGGCATTTAAATGGCAACGAACAGCGCATTAAACTGTTTCAAAGTGGTAGTGGAGCTCTCATTGACAAGGCAACGCTAGAGTGGTTAGCTAAAATAAGAAGTCAGAATGTCCCTGTCTCAGGACCAATGATACAAGCAAAGGCGTTAGAATTCGCGACAGGATTAGGTATTGGAGATTTCAAAGCCTCGAATGGCTGGCTAGAAAGATTCAGAAAGCGACATGGTATCAACTTCAGAGTGATTTGCGGAGAATCATCCAGTGTTAATATGGAGGTTGTTGACAACTGGCAAGAAAAAATACCTTCAATCATAGATGGGTATGCTCCGGAAAATATTTTGAATGCCGATGAAACTGGATTATTTTTCCGTGCTTTACCCGACAAAACTTTGTGTTTCAAAGGAAATCGTTGTACTGGTGGAAAAGTTGCGAAAGAACGTCTTACTGTCTTGTTATGTGCAAGTATGAGTGGAGAACGGGAGGAGCCCCTTGTGATAGGAAAAGCTGCAAAACCAAGGTGTTTTAAAAATATGGACGTTACGAAGTTTGGCATTGAATGGAAAGCGAATAGGAAAGCATGGATGACCAGAGAAATAATGACAGAGTGGCTAGGACAATTGGACAGAAAAATGATACGCCGGGGGCGAAAAGTGTTATTATTCCTCGATAATGCAGCATCGCATCCGGAACAATTAAGTTGCAAAATGTGAAGATCGTCTTTCTCCCACCAAATGTAACATCAGTTTCTCAGCCGCTTGACCAAGGGGTGATCCATAACTTCAAGGTTATGTACAGACAGTTAGTGATGAAGCACATAGTATCAGAACTTAACGGGAATGAAGTAACCCTTCAAACACTGACAAAGGGGCTGAATGTTCTCCAAGCAATTTCATGGATAACCAATGCATGGAAAAACGTCACGGCCTCAACAATTCGTAACTGCTTTCTGAAAGCTGGGTTTCCCGCTAGTGGTGGACATCCCGAAATAGAATCGGATACCCTTCCTGACAGCATGGAAACAACACAAGAGTTGATTAATGCAGCAGGTTACAGTGTACAAGTGAACACCTATATCGAAATTGATTCAGATATTCCAACAGAGTGTGAGAGTGGAGACACGAAAACGATTCTTCAGTCAATCCAAGGGAAGAGGGACAAAAATGAAGATTCTGATGAAAGCGGGAGTGAAAATGATGCTAATGACGACTTTGAAGAAAATACGGAAATGAATGTGCTGCCAATAACCTCGTACAGTGAGGCTCTCGGCATTGTTAAGCGACTGAAAGAATTTTATTGTAAACAAAACGATGAAAAAGGTGTAAATTTGACCCAGGATTTAATTGCGCATAGTGAAAACATCATTGCTAAACCGAAATGGATAAAACAAACGAACATTAAGGATTTTTTCAAGTGCTAATGTTTTACTGTACTGTGCTAGAGATTGCTACATCTACATAGTGATTTGACGTTTCAAAAACTCATAAGTTCTTTTTAATTTTAACATGGTGAACGGTAATAGTGTACAGTGTGCTCAATAGAGGTTTCCAAAAGAAGTGTTTTTGTCTCTTTAATACAGTGCATCGCAGCTGCAGCAGCCCATCTACAACTTTCTCATGTGAGTACAGTGCAGTATATCGTACAATACTGTATACAGTATACAATTAAATGTACATTTGCGAGAATTGTTAACACATACTATACATGGGTTATTGTGTTCCAACTTATGTTTAATGGTACCGGTTTCATAACCTCTTGCGGGCGGACACCCCTTCATAACGGACATTTTTTTCGGTCCCGAAGGTGTCCGTTATAGGGAGGTTTTACTGTAATTCAATACTGAAAGGAACATAACATAATGAAATGGCCGTGCACTGTGAATACCACGACAAGCGAAGCAAGGGCAAGATCATGAACACTGCTTTATTTATACAGAAACACCAAAGCATTTCGATGACCTGTCTTAACATAAACTGAGTGTCTCCCTTCTAGAAAGTGGCGCGCTGTTTGTCGAATACCACTAAGTGATTCACCATTCCGTTTCGTCAATAGCTTTCAAGAAAGTACCTGATGTTGATAGACGGCCACTTCGTCCTTCCTCTGTCACAGAACTTCCATGCTTGTTGGACAAACGTCTTTTTCCCTACGTAAACATACACAATCCTTCTGCATACGTTGGCAGATTCCGTGCGCTAATCCACAGACCTCCTACCGTCACCACACATTCATTAAATTTACATTCCTTCAAATGTTGCTCTTCCAAGGTTTTGCTTTACTAGTTAGAGTAATTCAAAACTTTCGGGTGCATAAGTTAGACCAAGTTCCTATCCTTTGCTTCTTGGCAATAAACTAGGAAAATTGCTTTTTTGACTAACCCTCGTAGATTAGGTCAAAAGGATAAGAGACAAACTTTTAGAGGGACCACAGAAAATGTCTTGCGAGAGGCACGAAATACCTTAAATTGGGCTTAGCAGGAGTGGCAAGAAATGTACCCATACACACATCGGGATTGAGCCCATAATTAGTCAAACGCACTGCTTCAAGTTTACTGTGGCAGTTATATATTGATCAATTCATCTTCTCTGACAATATACTGATAACAGAGCTATAATCTCCTGACCACAGTTGTACTTTTTACATTTTGCTGCCCAATCCTGTACACAACATATGGATGTGTCAATGGTATCTGTATTGATGCACGAGAGTGGAGGACCGCACTCAAAATCGAATTGCTCCAATCAATCAAACAGATCAGACAGTCACTTTATAGAGGAGGCGGTGCGTTTGACTGACGGTGGTCAGCGGTTCTGCTCACTTGTCATCCACAGATACTGAATGTAGCCACCAGCGCTTATTGTTTCATATCGCGCAGCTATAGCATCATATCGATACCTCCCTTCAAAAATAGCACAGGAATTTTTAAAAATATTTTTTAACGCTAGAACACAATAGATAAAATCTCCCATTCGAAGCAAAGACATGTCATTGTGTGGTTTTGGCCGTAACTATTGGAAATTTCGAATTCCATCGCTGTGGGATTAGAAATGAAATATCACTCCACAAACCATTATCCTTTCCTGAAATTATAAAAAGTCATTGTCAACTATAGGCGAAGTACCTAAGCCTTAGAAGTATGTGAGGAGATTCCATGCCAATAATTGGTTTTAACCTTCTACTTTTTGTATGATAATGCGACCGCCATGACCTATCGTCCAGTGAAGCAGATCTTATTGAACAAATGTCATTTAAATTCAAGTATTTATCCATTTATCGCTTTGACGCACAAAATTATGCTCCTTATGTTTCAGGCACAAATTATGCAGCAAAATACGTTGTGATAAATCACTGTCTAATAAGTTTGTCAGTTGACGCGTATGATTCAAGCACAAATGTCACGATAAAATGCTAGATTTTTTCATCGATGTAATCCAGCATGCCCGGTAAGTTCGCTGATGGTTGGTGTCCTTCCAACTGGTTGTAAGGACTGTACGCTGTTGATCACGTGATAGGACCGCCCTCTTTTGAGGATGTTGTGCTCGTCCCTCGGTTTTCTTTCAATGATTGCCTTTTCTTGACTGCTAGAATTTCAGCTCTGCAAATGCTTATCCAGCTCACAGTGCTGGCCTTAGGATGTTCAGTATTTAAATATCTCTTGCTTTCCATGGCTAAGGCAAACAAACCCAGGCGTCATCATGAATTGTTGAAAATGATTAGCATTTCTGATCATTTTCCTGGGACCAATGGATGGACACACGTAGTACCTATTTATAAAAACAAAAAACTAGTATAAACGTCATGTCAAGATGCTGGCAATAACATCTTACCATTTTGAATGGAATAGGTTTTAGAGGCATTCTGACAACTGAAATATAACTATGACGAACTATAACAGTTATAAACAGGGTTTACATACAGCTGACTGTCAAGAAATGGCACAGGTTGTACCTAATTCCAGCAAAGGCTCACTTACTACCTTCTCCATGCAAAACCTCATGGACTTACACAGGTTACATATTGCGTCAATCGTAGAAGCAAATTTACTCTACCAGTTGACTTGCTGTCTTTTCCATGTCATTGGCATGAGCGTTTACTGCTTTCTTCATGAAATAAAACGAAATTTCGACATTTTTCTTACTACCTTTCCCACGTTAACGCCTCAATTGTTCTAGAAGTGTGCTCCGCTCCATACATAAGCGAACAGTGCTTTTGAGATTGACCTCATTTATTGTGTCTTGTACGTCTTTTGCATTACACGAGGAAGCATATATCAAGCCATATATGCTTTAGGGTGTCGCGTAAAAGAGACATTAACGTTTTATTTCATACCATGACGTGACTGCCTTCTTTCCGTACTCAAAAGAGCTCAGAAGATGACGCTTTACGGTAGTCCGCTACCAACTCCCTGTATAATTGCCTATTTCTTCGAAATCACATCATTTTAATGCATTATGATAACAATAATAACAATATTTATTTTGAACGTGTGTCTGGAAAACGTTCGTTATTGTTGTATAGAAGTGTTAAACTGTGGCTCGCAGATCACGAATTTCTCTCTGCAAGCTTCTTTGCGTCATAGTTACACATTTAATTATCATTGCACCAAGCTCATTCATTTTCATTTCCATATCGTTATACAGAAAATAGCGTTGTAGGTTTTCTGTCAAAACGCAGAATATGAGGTGACTGAATGGCGCCGAGTCTTCTTCCTCCAGTTGCACGATCGACGTGATGGAAACCGGCTTCTGAGAAGTGTGGCCTCCGCATAGAGCAGGCGTCATGGGGGTCCTTTGTGTCCGAGTGTGTGATGATCATTATGATAATATGATAATAAGGTAGGGAGATGGTAAAACGGCGTATCGGCACATAGCCTATTCCTGTCGAACAAGACCAAGAGGTCTGTTGAATGTTTAATGTGTTACTGGCGAATCACTGTCAGCAACTCCATATGTCCTCACTCCATTTGAACACTATGAAGAGGTTTGTAACTGAAGTAAGGTATTTGGCCCGCAATCGAGTGATTAGAAATTGTACAACACCATCTCTCTTACCCTAGTGGGCAACATTCTCGTGGCTGAAATATTCCCCACCTGCTGGAATCGAAGCAGCTAAAAGGAGTTGATGCTTTAAAGGCCTCATGAAGAGTGTCCAGCGTTTTCCGCCATCAACAATTCAGTGTGACGCCAGAAACTCAAATGGTTGGCTGACACGAAGATGATTGCCCGGCCTTGCTGAAAGAAGATTAGAACATGTTTCAAATGCAGTTGTTGACCGAACTTTCAAGGAAATAGCATTTGCATACGTAAATATAGCTACTGAATATGAAAAGAGCGATAAAACTGGGTGGACTTAATTAGCGACTGTGTAGTTTATAATGCAGGCGAAACTGCTATGGGTTATAGAGGTTATCTAGAAATGTATCTTGAGGGAATGACTTGTTGAAGAACATCGCAGAGAACCATTCTGTTTAGATAACAGTTAAAAGTCTCCTCCGTCCATTGTAAGTATAATGGTGCCTTGATAATGTCACTGCACAGACTGTTATAATGTTATTTACTGATTTGACAATCACATTCATACGCCGAAGACCATTTCGCTAGGAAGCCAAGACCCGAACCTAGATGAGTGCATTATTGGTGTGCCACTGAAGACAACGCTGGGTGTGTTCGTGTTCTTGAGTTTAACGCGTGATGAATAAGTAGCAATTATTTTCCTGTGCCTGCAAGTGAATGGAGTGCTGACAGGTCGATGTTATCCTCTGACTCATGCACTGAAGGAGTTATATTTGAGGATCAAGTACACAGGCCAGTTACTGTGTCGAATGAAATCTGCAGGAAAATAACAGTATGCGTCATCCTTTGGAATATAAATGACGATCTAGTAAATATTCCTGATCTTAACTATAATAAATTTCCCTGTACAGAATTTCCCCATGAACCGTCAGGTCAGCGTATACCCTCTGAAAAGTACAATCAAAAGAGCTCTATGAGAAAAAATTATTTCTATTCTACTGGGGTCCTCAAGTATCATATAAGCAGTGAATGGCTCAGGTGAAGCGAATGAGGAAACAGACTTCTCCATTTCCGTGCCTGTAAAATAAAGACAAACAATAAAACAGAACACCCGAGCTAGTGACCGTGCGGTTTGGATCGCTTAGCTAACAGCTCGTATTCGGGAGATAGTGGATTTGAACTCCGTTTCGGCAGCCGTTAAGATGGTTTTCTATTTTACACCAGGCAAATGCTGGTGCTGTACCTTAAGCAAGGTCCTATCCCAACATCGCCATAACATATATTTATGTCGGTGTGACGTAAAGCAAATGTAAAAGGAAGAAACACACAAGAGAACATCGATGGTCCTGAAATAAATATTACTATGTAACCCAAGTTATCAGCCCAAGGGCTGGTTGGACCCTCAGTATTATAGTTTGGTGCCCAATTACTGGCCGGGCTATTGATTTTTAAATCTTTAATGAGAGATGAAACAGGGTTTATTCAGTCTCGTCCGAGGAGCTCTCTGCTTTGAGAGACAGTGGACGCGCTCACAAAAGCCAAGCGGTCTGGCTGCTTCTAAGTGCCACATGTGACTATACTATCTGCAGGCCAAGAAGCGAAATGTGTTAAGAGATTATTAATAATGATGGTGCGTCTCGTTCTTTGGGTCAATGGTCAAGGTTAGCTTTAGGTGAAGAGACCCTGGGTTCGATTTCCGATCGCGTTTGGCTGATTTACTCTGATATGGACAGTGACTGGCCATGTTTGAGTCACACAACACACACCACCACCCTCTACCACAGAAACACGTAACAGCTGATCACATACCACCAAGTAGGGCTTGCATCCGACCGTAGACAACAATCTCCCATGAGAAGCGATGGAGAAAGATACGATCAACTGCTGAATGACACATCTGGCGCCTGACGTTTAGACTATCATGTAGACCTCTTCAGGTAGGCCGGTTGCATAAACAGTTTCAGTAGTCACCAGGAAAGCGAGTGTCTTTGAAGGGATGGCTTGTTACCCTTTTGCGACTATTGCAGAAATATTTCTACCGCTTAGAATAACGCTCCCGTACTATGCGAAATAGAGTCGGATTAATAATCTGTATTATTAGAAATGCCGTGGAATGGCCAGGTGTATCCATTACCATTTTTATAATTTAAACTTCCTCAATTCATCCAGCGTCTCTCAACTTCGATAAAAGTAGTAGTGCCCATGTGGACTTTTAGCTGACTTATTTTACGAACTCTTATTCTTCTCCGTTCACGACAGTATTACGTTCACATGGACTACGAAGTCTTTCATTTCCTTATTTTATATATACCTCATTCTTCAAAACGTTAAACCTCTTCCACTTTCTGCTACGGATAGAGTTAAGAGAGACATATCCTGGAGTAATCCACTGCGCTGGCCATGCGCCCTAGGCCACATATGTGTGAAAACCGACGTAATGTAGTGGAAAATCGCTATTTTCGCCATTATAATTTGTACAAAAATTATTATGTGTAGAGTGTTAAACCATTTTGCAATTGATGAAGTAAAATTATGATTTCCTTTTAGGAACCTTATTTTTTGATTGTAGATTGTTATTAGCTTATTAATTACTGGTTATAGTTCACTGTTAATTTTCGATAACACTTTATTCCTGGCGATGTTTTTAACGCTGCAAATTCACTCCAGGATGTCGCAAGGGTGAACTCGAAAACTACTCATGTGACATGAATGGTACTTTTACAGCTAGTACCGACAGCATGTAGGTACAAAGTAGACTACAATCATGATCCAAGAAACGTGCAAATATTATTGTTAAAATTTTCATAAATATTGTCCAAAATGTTACTCTCCTTATTTTAATAAAATAAAGAGCTACATAATGATTATAATCCATATTCAAGATAATTGCAGACTAAAACTGTGTACCGAACGAGATACTGGACGTATACTTTGCGAATATCAACCATTAATTAATTGCAAATTGTCTTAATCAGGATCTAAAGTAATGAATGTAGCTCTTAATTTATGATAAATAGGCTACAAAATTTGAAATTTTAAATACCAATATTGTGCCCTTCCAAAGGCACTAAATGCGGTGATCCTCTTCCTTCCTCTGTGCGCCGGCTGCTCCTGTAATAAATGACATTTAAATGATACTCACCGCTGCATGTAGACTCTTCTTCCTCAGTCGCGGTGCGTCCGATAATATCCCACGGGTTATAGTCCACACGTCGATCGGGGAATGAGGAGATGAAAAGATGGGGTAAACTAAACTATAAATAACGGTACCCAAAGACTGAATTAAAATTTAAATAACAAACTGATTTATTGAACAAAGTGCAAAGTGCCAAAAATTATGAAATAAACTGGTGAAAAATAAGCAAAGGGAAATGAAATAGAAATTAAAAAAAATAGAAGATCTACCTTACGATAACTCAATTATCTGCCTAATAAAAATTGACTGAAGGTCGATCAAATTTAAGTTATTCCAGATTACGTCGACACTGTCTCCAAGACGATGACGTGAATAAATTCAAAACTCTGGTCAGAAATACCACCTCATTTGAAATATAGAATTGTAATACATAGAAAAGTGTCTATGAAAATAAACTAGTGTAGTTAATTAATTAATTGGTTAAGTCATGAAATCAACACTGACTCAGAGGTGTTTATCAAATATTTAACACATGTGATTCAGTTGGAAAAACACCCAACTCTAAATAATCATGGACTGCACTAACCATGTGTAACAAATAAGAGAAAGAATTTAAAGAAAACAACCATGAACATTGTACTTCATCTACCACATAACCATTGCCACATTTTAAACTACTCGTGGTTGAAACAAGAAAATTATTAAAACATGAACCTGAGTGTTACAATCATTTAATCATACAATCATTTAATCATTTAATTATTTAAACTTCACTTGCATGACTGCGATAGCCTGGACTTCTTAAAATATTCAAATGATTAGGCCAAGTGCCTCATGTTTACATTTCAAATGAAAGCGATCCTTTTATATTAAATTTTTACTTAATTTGCCGCTGACTGCATTTCATTACGAACTCATTATTTATGGTACCACCACTAGATGGAGGCAGATCCCATCTCATTTACCTCATTCATTTGCGGCATTTCTGATACAACTGGTTTATTAAAGATCGCTTCATTTCCTAATTAAAACGTAGTGGATTTCTAAGGCTTGGTAATTACTGAATGTCTGGTATGAGCATACCACTACTATGGTTTTGACTATGACCTAATCGATAATCTCTTATCCTAACATATGAAATCTTATTTACATAATTAAACCTGTTAATGGAGAAACACTGCTCCAACAAAAAAAGTTACTGAAATCAAAAATAGCCTAACTACACCTATCTATTTACATCAAATCAAATACAAATAATTCACGAATGATCAGATCCTACAAATAAACGGTGAAAAAGGTACACAAGAAAAGAATAATAATAAACAAATCTAGATCCCAACATCGCTGCCTGCTGAAGCTCGAATAAAATAAATAAAATGCGCAAATATCAGAGCCTAAAGAAAATTTTACCCCGCTACAAGTAGCAAAAATATTTTGAATTTGACGGCAATCTTCTAACCTCAGACGAAAAATGTCTGGCCATGACACTATTCAGCCTTTATGGACAATAATTACTGCTATTACATGTCATCCATGATTCTACATGATTGTAAAAAATACACATTGATTCGTCGCTCCGCTCACATATTACCTCGTGCTATACTCGCATATCTGCCGAGCATCTACTTTTCCTGGAAATTATCTGAAACAAATACAGGCTTCTGCCTACAATCATAATCCATGTCGTTACATATTTAACACCCTTGGTTAAATTATTCATCTCTCAATTCTATTTACTCATCATTATTCTCGACGTAGTAACTCATAATACGGCCTCGCTCGTATCCGGCGGGCGAAATATCTGTCGTACACATCTCTATTTCTTACGACAGTTCATGACATGGTCCAAATATCACATTTCCATTATTAACGCAGATCATCAGGGATATTATTCACTTAGCTCGATCTTTAGATCATTCTCTGCTTCACATATTACAAAATATCAGGGCTGACTTATCGGTGGCTTCCTGTCACTAACTGTTTACTAAAATGACGAGATTGCCTCTCAAAACACAGCTATTGAAAAATGAGTAACCGTAATTACACACAGAAATAAATATTCGCGTGTCCACCAAATCGTCGCAAAAATACACGGTATAAGAGCTACCGGAAACGGTCATCTGAATGATGATTACACAACATAAACAAACTGAATGCGCAAGTAGCAAAATAAGCATAAAAATCAACAAGGCGGCATCTACAAAATCATAACTTCAACAGAAATATCGCTCATAACTAACGTTATAATAGCATGATGATTATTATTATTAATCTGCATAACACTAATTGAAAATCTCATAAGATAGCATTCTAATCTGTCAAAGTGACTTACTACAAAATGATCCATAAATCATATGCAAACACATCTACGTAAAGAGAGTGCAAATACCCTAGCTCACACTTATTATTATTATTATTATTATTATTATTATTATTATTATTATTATTATTATTATTATTATTATTATTATTATTATTATTATGTGAATTATTTACACTCCTATCTAACAGTCTAAGCTACATTTGATCATCGACTGGTTCATAGTCCTACATATTTATTTATACTTATTTGTTTTGCTCATTACCTTGGTGATGGAGGCAGGTTGGATCATCCTCCGGGCTCTGTCATGATGAATTAGAATTCCATCTTGAAGCTGATGTGGTATTCCGAATTACCACACACGCATACTTGATACATTTTTATGAAGGCGTTACACACGTTCACATTTACATAAACACTCGCATTTTCTAGCACTTCAATGGAGATTATACAACAGCACTGTATAACACCTGACGTGAAGTCGAAAGTTTTCTCTCCGCTACCTGCCTGACGTCTCCTGCTGTGTCTCACACCCCTCTCAGTTTGTTTGTTTAAGGCTTACCGGTTGTTCACCTCTTCGGAACATAACAGTGTACTCAAAGTCTAATCATCGCGGCCTTCCATCAATGAAACAAATTCATTCTCCTTCCTGCAACTGCTTTAACTAATTCCTCCCTCGTAACACCTCGCTTGCCATAACAGTTCATTGAAAGTGATGAAAACAAGCTAAAAGTACTGTTTCCAATGATGTGTGGAGAAATTTTTATACTGACCGTCCTCCAAAATAAAAGAATAAAATGGCCTTTCAACAAATATCCAAACTACACGTGGATTAGAAAAATTTTATGCAGTTACGTGTTGCGACATGTTCCATAGTCCCTCTCGGTTGGTTGTGTAAGTTCATTTAAGGCAAGTGTTGAAAAGTGTAGCTATTGCCTGATTATCTCTGCAAAATTCAACTAAAATAAAAGTTTGTTAAAGTGTTCATTTCTCCTGAAATATTACTCTCCCAAGTGAATACATGGCTCACTCGGATGCCAACAAGTGTCTCTGATCGCTTTCCTACCAGACTCAGAATTCACAAAGAAAACGTTCACACAAGACTGAACTCCCTCCGCACAAGACTGAATTTGAAAGCTGACACACACAACAACTGAATTAACTGACACACACTGAAGATTCACCACTCTGCTCGTTGGTTTTGTAATCAGTTCTCCCCCCACTTCGAAAATAGTTCTGTGGAAGGGATGTGGCGTAGTAATCTAGCACTCGCGAGCGCTTTATTATACATCCGTAGGTTAAAGCTTTAAGGAATATGTACAAAATCTTCCTAATTTCGGTCTGACTTACTTGTTATATTGCGCCGTGGGAAACGATCACAGGGTAATCCACACGACGGCGCGCGTCACCGGCGTTATTTTCTTTCTGCGAATGGTTTCTTCCCGCCATGATAGTTTAGTTCCTGGGCGATAATACTCTTCCGTGTCAAGTTAAAATTTTCTTAATTAACCAATAATTAATCACACATTTGCACCGATAAATTTTCAAATATTAATAGGAAGTCAGGACACTGTTTTTCACAACTACTCCGGGCTCCAAATAGCGAAATACTGGTTGTAGATTCCCGCTACGACAAAACATTTAAATTTGCAATTTTGTGATTGGCTGAGATGTTCGCGCTTTTCGCAGCATGGATGCTTCCATTTTCTGCCAGGGGTTGACGGGTATTATCGTTGTCTCTCTTGCACTTCTAACTAGGTCAGGCCTCAACGCGTGATTTTCCCGTGAGAACCAAGTAGAAAGTTGCCACTCCTTGCCGGTACCATAAACTTTATTGGATGTAGCACTTAGGCCAGTCTATAAGCTGTCCGTGCCATGAGAAAAGTTCTGCGGATCTCCTTGCCGTCTGACTGGCGCCACAATGTTGCTTTGTGACTGCCAGCTTCACATCCTACTGTTGTATTCCAATATGCGAATTATTCAACTTTTAATTCATAAATTAATTACGCAAATTCGCTTATGGGTGTAATATTTAAAATCTTCCTAGAAACGCTATTTGACTTAATATGATGTTTGTAGTCTAATGTTACCTACATTCTGTGGGTATTAGATGTAAAAGTATCATTCACGTCACGTGAGTAGTTTTTGAGTTTGCCCATCCGACAAATTAGAGTAAATTTGCATCCTTAAAAAACATCGCAAGGAATAAAGTGCCATAGAAACTTCACCATGAAATATAACCAATAACTAACGAGCTAATAACCATCTACAATGTTCATACATTGCACATCACAATTTTAATCAACCAAGAATAAATATTTTTTCCAAATCATGATGACAAAATAATGATTTTCCACTACCTTACTGTGGTGCTTACAGACATGTGCCCTCAATTATATCCTAGAAGACCATTCCGTCATCATTTCTTCCTAAGAAACATTACAATTATCATCACCATCATCACAGAAAGCTAGTTCGTCATATCTTAATAGGTAATCGTTACGGTCATGTAATAAAGTTAGTTTCCTTGCTGACTGGAGGCAACGTTGGTCGTGGGTGTACTTAAACAGGAAGCAGTCTGGAAACGTTACCGTGTTACGTGCTGCTCTCAGAAGAGCACTCTCCCGTAATGAAACGAATTGTTCCTCCTTCCCAGAACTGTGATGTCATCACACCTGTGGCCTCTACAGGACTCAATTAGGGAGGCATATCTGTAGACTCGAACCGCTCGGCCGTGAGGGAGTATGACCCCAAAATCTCGGAGAACTGGAATCTCACTTCTTTAATTTCATCTCGATAATATACCTTGTAAGTACTGAATCAAGCAGTGAGTCTCTGCCATGAGACCATTGGGACTGAATAAGAGCGATTTCTAACTCATTTCAAGGACCAGAACACGCTTGGGTAGTCATCAGCAAACACCCAATTGCGAAAAGATGGTGATGGTTATTATTATTATTATTATTATTATTATTATTATTATTATTATTATTATTATTATTACTATTATTATTATTATTATTATTATTATTATTATTATTATTATTATTATTATTATTATTATTGTACCTTACTGCTGAAGAAGAGTTATTCCATTTCAATGATTGCTCTTCCTGTCCACCTCCTTTCAAATTTGTAACTCTGCTTAGAAACATAATATAGTGTATCACTTTCTCGCCCTTAAGAGGGTGAACTTGACCTTCGGCCGTCTCGTCTTGTTTCCATATGTGTACTTGTTAACTGTTGCATATTTATCGATTAATGAGGGAAATTTAAACCTCGACCGCAAGTCTCTTGGAATGTTAAGAATCTTAAAACTCCCTACGTACGGTAGTTCTATTTATGTTATTGCCTTAAGTAGTGAGATAAATCAATTTTAAACTAGGTCACTACTATTTTATTTATGACGCGTGCATTCAGGAAATGTTGCACGTATACTCAGTGTAATGTGTTTTTCTACTTGCTGAGGCAGAAACATTTGTTATAGGCACGAGAAATGTTCATACGTCTGCCGTAACATAAGAGGTAGTGTTTGAAATACTGTAAGTTCAACATCTGTATAGTGTTCGTATCCCGAGCAGGTGTGTGGCTACCACCAACAATCGGCATGATTTACTGTAGGTGTAATGAAACAGTTGAGATTCAAGTGAAGGAAGTCAAAGAAAAAAACTGTCCATTCGAGGAGTTTCTTGGTTTATACTGCGTAAAGCAGCGGTATATGGCAGAGGTTGGTAATGTAATGGTATATTTTTGGCTCGTTGGTGGTATTCTTATCAGCACATAATGAGTGAAATATCGATTGCAAAGTACAGAACCCACTCTACTGTGGTACACATATTGCAATTATCAAAACTGATTTGAAGTGTTCAGCTTGATGACAATTTAATGAATATTTTAAAAAAGACAGTACTATAAAATATCGTAATACCGCCATCGTCATCTTATACATTTTTAAGAAAATCACAAATCTTATGAAATTTTCATATCAATCTAAAAATACAAATTACAGTACGAAATAAATTACCAGTTCCTTAGCACATAACATTGATAAACATGTTCTTGGAAGTTTCTTCTTCTTCTTCTTCTTCTAATTATTATTATTATTATTAGTTTCGACCTTTAGAAGTCGAGTGACTTGCCACTACTCCTATTTCACTCCTCTTCTGTGAATTCGATCTTGATCTTGATAACGGTCCATTTGTGACTTTCGACGAGCTTTGGATATTTATCCATTATGTCAGTAGCCATCCAATCCTTCCTAACTTCCTTCATCCCGTTATTTCGCATTAAGGATGTCGCAATTCATATCTTCTTTGTAAACCTGTTGTCAGCCATCCTCATCAAATGTTCCACGTAACTGAACCTTCTCTTCCATAATACACTAGAAATTGGTTGTACTTTCTCGTATATCTCCTGTCTTGATCTATGCACCAATATTTCACCCTGCTTTTTGGTGCCCCATACATCTCTCAAGATTGTTTGTTCCTCCTTTTCCAATCGAACACAAGCTCATTTGCCCAATGCCATGGTCTCAGTAGCTTGCAATGCAGATGGTCATCGTATAGTGTCGCGTTCCTCCATAGATTCTTCTGGAGTTATATCTGGAGATTTGCCACATCTTTTGTATACGAACACAGGATATTTGTCTGAATCAACAGTTTTACTGAAAGCAATCACTGCAAAATTGACATTGGATCCAAACGGTACCATTATAAAGCGGAACGTCTTTCAAATGAGAATTAAAACATTTTCCAGAATCTCAGATCAGTGTATAGGTCTTGTTTCCCTTGGTCTTCCTCCTGTGGGAACAATAATTTATATTCTTAGGTCATTTGAAACATAACGACTTGCACTTGCACGATCCTGCACTGTGCTCCACGCAACCTCGTTATCTGCTTTGAACAACTTTCCGTTGGCATCCAGGAGTTTCCCTACGGCATTCGCGGGATAATTTCCACACCTTCTGTGGTTCATCTTACTTTTGACTCCGAACCAAATCTCACCCTCCCGCAACGGTAAGATTCAGCGTCATTTCCTTAAGAGTGCCATGTGAAAACCCTTTGGTGAATTAATTTGTTCAATGGGGAAGAGAAATACCAAATATGGACTGTTTGTTACCAAAAATAACTTTATAGCGCATTTTAACAGCTTCGTAATATAACAACTGTGACACACATTTATGTCTTGTTTTTCTCTGAACACTGGATATCACACTTTTTAGTGGCAGTAAACTCCAAGATGTTCAACGCAGCGCTACTTCTTACTCTACGGACGCTTGTACAAAATTGCCCCTTACTTTGATCAATACTCTAGCTATACACTTTCAAACAAACTACGGTATTAGCAACCTTTACCATACACCACGAAATGTTGAGCTCAAAGCCTTATACAAAATTTCGCGATCATATAGGCCTATTTATTTTGAATAAATTGCTCGTTCTTCTTTCTTCTTTCCCCACAACTGGAGATTGGCTAAACTTACAAAGCTTACCATATAATTGAATTACGCTCTGGTATTCAAAAGAACAAGAATGGAGCACTTACAGTTAAATGTATCCCTATCATCATCATCATCATCATCTGTTTACCCTCCAGGTTCGGCTTTTCCCTCGGACTCAGCGAGGGATCCCACCTCTACTGCCTCAAGGGTAGTGTCCTGGAGCTTCAGACTCTTGGTCGGGGAATACAACTGGGGAGTATGACCAGTACCTCGCCCAGGCGGCCTCACCTGCTATGGTGAACAGGGGCCTTGTAGGGGGATGGGAAGATTGGAAGGGATAGGCAAGGATGAGGGAAGGAAGCGGCCGTGGCCTTAAGTTAGGTACCATCCCGGCATTCGCCTGGTGGTGAAGTGGGAAACCACAGAAAACCACTTCGAGGATGGCTGAGGTGGGAATCGAACCCACCTCTACTCAGTTGACCTCCCGAGGCTGAGTGGACCCCGTTCCAGCCCTCGTACCACTTTTCAAATTTCGTGGCAGAGCCGGGAATCGAACCCGGACCTCCGGGGGTGGCAGCTAATCACGCTAACCACTACACCACAGAGGCGGCTATCCCTATCATAAGTGAATTAATTTGATCTACGTCATGTTGAAATATAAAAAGTACAACTGAGTCTTTTGAATTTTTCATACGAAGACCATGATAGTTATGAATTACTCGTCGGCTTAATATATTGTTTCTAATATTAGTTAGGTATCGCCTCAGAGCGTATAAACACACTTCATTAACCAAACTGTCTCTCAGGCCAAACGTTTTGCAAAAGTAGACCAACCTGAAGGGTAGTGTCCTTCTAGCATCAATCATCAAATATAATACTTAAATAGATGAAAATGGACATCCACAGTCCGTTTCCAGTCATTCTACCTGGTCAGGAATGGAGCCCCCATCTAGCGACGAGGATAGGAACTGTGTCGGCTGCCGACGCATGTCGGACTCCTCTGGAGCAATGATAAATGACTGAGAGATGAAATTAAATGATATTGGAGAGTGTTGCTGGAACGAAAGATGACAGGGAAAACAGGAGTACAAGGAGAAAACCCTGGCCAGCCTTTGCTTTCTCCGCAGAAATTTCACACAGAGTCAAAGATATTCGAAAGAAGCTACACAATGTGTCTGCGGAGAAGAACATAAACCCATGCGAATGCTCACTCTGTCTTAAGTCATGCAGTGATGGGCGAATGAGGCAAAAGCAACTTCACATTCAGTAGGTATCATCTGCATTCAAAGATGGTCACATCTAGCAGCCCACAGTTGTTCTCTGGCTTTTTGAGGAGACATAGCGCTGAAGTTGAAGTGAGGAAACTTTTCCTGGATTTCAACCTAGATTTTGATGGTTGTTGATGATGGAGTGGGTGTAATTGGCCTTCTTTCTTTCAGCATCTGCAGCTACTTTCCGCCGTGTATGAGATGGTGCAATACCTTGTCTATAAGTGTTGCTTTCAGTCTGCCAGTTTCACTTGCTTTGCACGAGCGGAGTTATGCCACACTTCCCGGCCGTGGCGGCTGTCCTGGGCTCCCCAATTACTGCCAGTGAGTTTCCATTTCGGGCTGGCACTTTTTACTTTGTAATGAGACAGAGTTTGCGTATGTCAGTGATGCCAATGTATTTTGGTATAAAGTAGTGTTCCAGCTTTCAGCTTCCTATTTCCCTGTTTGCTTCGAAGGTGGAAAGTACAGACCTGAGTTTTCTAAGGATTTGGTTTCAGGTGGTTCTTACAATACAATTCAGTGAAAGTTCTCACTGTTGTAAAAATTTCTTCAACTTCCTCAAACTCCTTTGAGTTGTTAAAACTAGATCGTCGGCATATAGAAAGCTTTTGCATATATCAGGTCTTGGTTGGTCGTTCCTGTGTGTAAATGACGTAAGACTGATCCAGTATGACGGAAATTGCCGACCACAACATGTTCTGTTATTTGGTGGCTCGCTAATGAATCTCCGCCCACTCGGTATGACCGGAAATAATATTTCACGATAAATATCTTCTCCTCTGTTATTATAACCAAGACAACGCTAAATTTATAATATATCAAACTATTATATTCAATAAGCAAGTATTTGCTTCCTTGCAGAGCGAGTTGGCTGTACGGTTTCGGGAGCGCAGCTGTAAGCTGGGATCCGAGAGATGTCTGTGTCTGTTACGTCATCAGCCCAGAGGCTGGTTGGATCCTCAAATAGCACCACCAAAGGTTATGCGGTTATAAGGAAACCGAAAAAACCAATACCAGCACCAAAATGATGCGTACTAGGCAAGACGAGCAGTGAGGTAGTTTTCCATTGCTTTCCTCACTGGGTCAGAAAGTGCTATTGCAGCACGAATGACCCTATGAGCAGCACCTTTCATAACCCTCAGATACACTAGTCGTGCTCTGAATGTCATTACTCAGCACCACCCATACCCCAGCAGCTTCCATAGTGTCACAGCCATGGATGAGACTGGGACTTCGGTGGAAGCTACACTTTACTCTGGCCTGTGCCAAGAGATGGATACAAAAGTACTGTATCCATCAAGAAATGGGAGATATTGGATTGGAATCCAATTGTCAGCAGCCCTGAAGATGGTTTTTCTTGGTTTCCCATTTTCTCACCAGGCAAATGCTTGGAATGTACCTTAATGGAGGCTACGGACGCTTCCTTCCCACTCCTAGCCCTTTCCTATCCCATCGTGACCATAAGACGTATCTGTGCATGTGCCACGTAAAGCAAAGGGTAAAAAAGCAGAATGCCGTAAGATGTTTATTCATCTCAATAATATTATGAAGATAGAAATGCATAATTTTGGAGACTGATTTAGGACTTATTTTCTTTTAAGTAAAAGCGAAGTTATGGTGTAAATGTCGCATGTGAGGAGAAAGGCGAGCTAATGACAGATGGCTGGATGGGCTCTGCTAATTACAGACACCAGCGGGAAATAACGAATGTCATGTACGAGAAAAAGTTACAAGACCCATCACCATAAATTCCAGATTGATTTGTGCGAAGCTGGAGCGGTTAGGAATATAGGAGTGTGCAAACCGGGCAATTCAGTATGTAGACAGTTCATATTTGTCCTGCATTAGCTGATGAGGTGTTAATGGTCTAGGGTAAATTAGTGCGAATTCCCTCAGAGTCTTTACCATGTTGTGACTGTGTCCCTGGAGCTGCGGCAGTGAAATCGCGCTATCCTCAGTGACTGTCGCAGGTCCCCAGCCTGAAGCTACACGTGGAATGCACCTCACATCAATCGCTAACATGTTCCTCAGCTCTACCCTGAGGACAGTCTGACATTCTCCTTTCAAGCAAATTCTATTGATGACATGAAATCAATAGCCAGTTTTAGTTGTCTCGTCTGGAAGAATGTCTAACACGCAGCGGCTAAATGGGGAGTTAACTGGTTATAGTTTAAATATTGTGTTTCAACGTTTTTTCTTAGAAATTGCTTTACGTCGTTCCTACACAGATAGGACTTATGGCGACTATGGGATAGGGAAGGGCTAGGAGTGGGAAGGAAGCGGCCGTATTTTTTATTAATGTACAGCTCCAGACTTTGTCTGGTTGGAAAGTAGGAAACCACGGAAATACTGCCGACTTTCTCCCGGATGCAAGCTCATAGCTTCGTGAGCTAAACTGCAAACGCACTTACGCATTTTAACCCTCACTGTGATCGCTACTGTGTATGCACCTTCAGCTAAGAGAAGATCCTTGGACTAATGTCTCTGTATTGCGCATGCTTCAACTGGTGTACTCCACAGAAACACTCCCAGTCGGCGGGTCAGGTGTGCTACAACTTACACGTACTGCAATCGTCTGTGCTACCTCCGTTCTACCCCGTTAACCCACAACTACCAGTATTATGCACGAGCGATGAGGAATTTAATAATATCAATAATAATAATAATAATAATAATAATAATAATAATAATAATAATAATAATAATAATAATAATGTTACTGATTTCGAATCTTACCAACTACTCTCGCGATTGCTGCAGACGCCGCGATTCCGGAGATACGTATGTCAGTGTACTCTGATTGGATTTAACCAGCTTCCTTGGGTAAAGAAACACTACTCTACTATCTGGTACTTCGATAGAATTTCTGTTTCGTTTTCAGATTTTTGAAACAGTGTTCGTTGCTGGTAAAACCAGATTACTCTATAGAGAAAGCGAAGTAATATGTAAATGTGATATAAATGAAGGTGTTAAAATGAGGACTATTAGGCAGTACCATATGGCTGATAAAACAGGCATGAGGGAGTTTTCAGAAAGTAAATATGGTCGGAGGAAAACGGTAAATAACAATGTAACCAGACTCTGGGATGGGATTAAAACACTTGTTGAGAAATGCGAAAACAGGTTTATACCTTTATAGTTGGTAAGGAATGGTAAATATCCACTATATTATAATAGATAAATAAAGAGACTAAGAAGGAGGTGCAGACTGGAAAGATATAGAGTTAGAAATGGCTGTGGAAGTAAGGAGAAATTGATGGGACTTACTAGAAAATTGAATCTAGCAAAGAAGTCAGCTAAGCATAACATGGTGACTAGCATAATTGGCAGTCATACAAATGTTAGTGTAACGCGGAAGTGTATGTACAGGTACTTTAAGGCAGAAACAGGTTCCAAGAAGGACATTACAAGAATCATTAATGAACAAAGGGAGTGTGTATGTGAGGATCTTCAAAAGGCAGAAGTGTTCAGTCAGCAGTATGTAAAGATTGTTGGTTACAGGGATGATGTCCAGTTAGAGGAGGTTACAAATACAAAGAAGTATTAAAATTTACCTATAAAAACAACGATATCTACAATAAGATACAAAAGTTAAAAAAAATGGAAAAGTGGCTGGAATTGATAAGAATTTGTTTATATTTGCTTTACGTCGCACCGACGCAAATAGATCTTATGGCAACCATTATATTATTTCGGGGGATATACTAAAGACAATGTGTTGGGATATAGAACCATATCTGAAGTACTTATTTGGTTATTGTTTACATGAAGGAGCTATACCAAATGAATGGAGAGTTGCTATAGTAGCTCCAGTGTATAAAGAAAAGTCTGATAGACATAAAGCTGAAAATTACAGGCCAGTAAGTTTGACATGCATTGTATGTAAGCTTTGGGAAAGCATTCTTTCTGATTATATTAGACATGTTTGCATATTAATAACTCGTTCAATAGAAGACAGTTCGAGTTTAGGAAAGGTTATTCCACTGAAGCTCCACTTGTAGGATTCCAGGAAAATATAGCAGATATCCTGGATTCAGGAGGTGACATTGATTGTATCACCATTGACCTGTCTAAGGCATTTGATAGGGTGGACCATGGGAGACTACTGGCAAAAATGTGTGCTTTCAGGGAAATTG